>NW_025335268.1:103180732-103297050 GCF_004798865.1 Varanus komodoensis | reverse complement strand
CTTGCACTTGGGGCATAGGAATAGGTGTCATAAGTACAGGTTAGGGGACAAGTGGCTGGAGAGCAGCACTTGTGAAAGGGACTTCGGGGTACTGGTTGACTGCAGGCTAAACATGAGTCAGCAGTGTGATGTGGTGGTCAAGAGGGCAAACGCCACCCTTGGCTGCATAGCCAGATGCGTGGCTTCCATATCAGGTATTACTACCACTCTGTATGACTCTGGTGCACCCACAACTGGAGTGTTGTGATCAGTTTTGGGCCCCTCATTACAGAAAGGATATAGCCAGCTTGGAGTCACTGCAGTGTAGGGCCACAAGGTTGGTGGCCGGTTTGCAGGGGATGGGGTAGGAGGTGAGACTGAGGGAACTGGGTCTCTTCAGCCTGGAGAAGAGGAGACTCAGAGGGGATATGTTGGCGACATACAGGTATGTGAGGGGATGTCGCATGGAGATGGGTAGAGACCCATTCTCCCCTGCAGAGGAAGGCAAGACACGCTCCAACGGAGCAAAGCTCAGGGACCCAAGGTTCCATTTAGATGCCAGGAAGCACTTCCTGACAGTTAGGACCCCGAGGGTGTGAATGGACTTCCACGAGATGTCGTTGAGGCCCCATCGGTGAGGGTGTTCAAAGATAGGCTGGACATGCACATGGTGGGCATGTCGTGAGCGGAGCCGGCTGGTCCTGGAGGTCAGACTAGATGGCCCGGGAGGCCCCTTCTGACTTGCTCTGTTTCTCTGTTTCTACATACTATACTTCAAGAGACATTTAGATCTGCTTTTGAATTTCTCTGAATTATATTCTGTGGCAAGTCACATTTCAGTGAATGCAAGGCAAACTGCAGTGCATTTGTTTTCTGTATGTAGTACATGAGTGGGAAACAGTGGTCCTCTTGCTGTTGAATGTTGCTACACTGCAAATCCTAGTATGGCCAATGGTGAAAGAGGATGGGATTTACAATCCAAAAACATCAAGACAACCATAAGTACCCTGACCCTAAGTTAGAATTAAAACACTAAAACTGTTGAGCCTGGTCTAGGCCCCGTGGGCTCTACTGCTTGGAATCAGATTCTGATTCAGAGTTAGATCAGAATAATTTAAAACCCAGCGTGGATGTGGGAAGTTCAGGACTTGAGAACTCAACTCTGCTTAGATACCTATTTGATTACAAATCAAAAGCGGATGATCCTCTTTTTCAGCCACAGTCACAAGATCTGGTCTTGAGTGAGCTTTCTGTTTTACAGCCTGTGGGCTTGGGATGCCACTCAGGTTACTGCCTTACCTAAAGAGGGCAAAGCAGAGATATCCTCTTAGATGTAGCCAGATTTCCCTATCATCTGCGTGCCCTGCTCTGGCACCCCCCCTCCGGCATAGGTGAGAGCTGCGCTGCTCAGGGGGTGGGGCGCAGAGGAGGAGGAACCGCGGGCTTTAACCTGCTGGCCGTGGCCAGGGCCAGCAGCCGAAGGGCGTCGGCCTAAGGGCGGTGATGCTGTTTGGGACCGTTCGAGGCCATGCGGGGGCTGGGCTGGCCTGGGACTTTGTGGGTGGGCTTCCTTAAAGTGTAAGTCGGGTGGCTGTGGGTTTCTAGTGTTTTTAATTGTTTTTAGGTGATTTTATTTTGTGTATTTTATGGATTCAGACCTGGCTGCACCCAGGGAGCGTATGGGCGCCGCCATTGGGGTGGTCTTGGCCAATGGACGTTATGGCGTTGGGGGTCTGCATAGAAGAAGGCAGGACAGATGGTTGACACCTGTCCCCCCTTCTGGTTACTCCCCCAGCTGGAGGGTTCCAGGTAGGCTTGTCAACTGCCCCTCAGGCCTGACGGTGCTGCTGTTCAATGCCAGGTCGGTCCATAATAAGTCATCCCTCATCCACAACTTGATTGTGGATGAGGGGGCCGACCTGGTCTGCATAACCGAGACCTGGGCGGGAGAGGAGGGAGATGTGTCCTTCTCTCAACTGTGCCTGCCTGGGTATCTGGTCCAGTACCGACCATGCCTGGAGGGAAGGGGAGGGGGGGTCGCTTTGGTTTACCAAGCTTCCATCTCCCTCACGGGACTTCCTGTTCTCTCGAGGCTGGGTCTAGAGTGTCTCTACTTGGTGTTGGGCGATCGAGACAGATTGGGGATTCCGTTGGTGTACTGTGCACCCTTCTGCCCAACAGACTCCCTGGCTGAGTTGATGGAGATCACCTCAGACCTGGTGTTGAGGACCCCCAGGATGTTGGTCCTGGGGGACTTCAATCTCCATGTCGAGATGGTTCTGACAGGGGCAGCTCAGGACTTCATGGCCTCCATGACAGCCATGAGGCTGTCTCAGCATGTCACTGGCCCGACCCATGAACGTGGACATACTCTGAACCTGGTTTTCTTGACAGGGCAGGAAGAGGGTGATCTGAGGGTGAGGAATTTATGTTAGACTCCCCTGTCATGGTCAGTTCATTTCCTCATGAGGTTTGAGCTTGAGAGCAGCCTTTTCCTCTGTAAGGGTGCGGACCCAATTGTCTGGTCCGCCCCAGGAGCCGGATGGATCTGGATGGATTCCTGAAGGCCCTGGGAGATTTCCCGGTTGGTAAGGCTGGTGCTCCTGTCAAAGCTCTGGTCGAACTGTGGAATGGGGAAATGACCAGGGCTATTAACACGATCGCTCCTAAGTGTCCTCTCCCGCCGGGCAGAGTCCGTTCACCTGGTACACACCTGAATTACAGACGAGGAAGCGGGTTGGGAAACGGCTAGAGTGTAGGTGGAGGAAATCACGGGATGAATCTGACTGAACACACTTAAGAGCCCATTATCGGGCCTATGCTGTGGCGGTGAGGGTGGCAAAAAAGAAATTTTTCTCTGCGACTATTGCCTCCTCACAATGCCATCTTTGTGGCAGAGCTTTTTCGGGTGATACAAGGGCTGGTTGACCCAGGCCCTAAGAAAGACCTAGTACCACCCTCGATGGCCTGCTGTGACGACTTTGCCAAGAATTTTAAGGAGAAAATCACTCAGATTCGTCACAAGCTGGACTCCACTAGTGACTCAGAGCCTTCAGGGGAGGAGCCAATGTTGCCGTCTGGTCCACAATTGATGGATGAATTTCAGTTATTGCTGCCTGATGATGTGGACAAGGTACTTGGACAAGTACGTTCCACCAACTGCTTACTGGACCCTTGCCCATCTTGGCTACTCAAGACAGCCAAGGACGGGATAGGGACCTGGATCCTGAAGGCTGTCAATGCCTCTCTGAGGGATGGCCGGGTACCTGCCCCTTTAAAGGAGGCGGTAGTCCGGCCTGTCCTAAAGAAGGCTTCCATGGATCCAGATATGGCCACCAATTATAGACCAGTGGCCAACATCCCGTTTCTGGGCAAGGTGTTAGAGCGGGTGGTGGTGGGACAACTCCAAGCTCTCTTGGATGAGACTGATTATCTGGACCCATTTCAGTCCGGCTTCAGACCCGGGTATGGTACTGAATCTGCCTTGGTTGCCCTGTATGATAACCTGTGCAGGGAGAAAGACAGGGGGAGTGCGTCCCTGTCGGTTCTCCTGGATCTCTCAGCGGCTTTTGATACCATCAACCATGGTATCCTTCTGGATAGACTAGCGGGATTGGGGGTTGGGGGCACTGCTCTGCAGTGGTTCCACTCCTACCTCAACGGCCGACTTCAGAAGATGGTGCTGGGGGACTACGGCTCTGCGCCATGGCAGCTATGCCATGGAGTTTCACAGGGATCCATTTTGTCTCCCATGCTATTTAACATCTACATGAAACCGCTGGGAGAGGTCATCAGGAGGTGTGGGCTGTGGAATCATCAGTATGCTGATGATACCCAGTTCTACCTCTCTTTCTCTACCAATCCAGGTGAGGCAGTGGCTGTACTGGACCGGTGCCTGGTTGAGGTAATGGGCTGGATGAGGGCCAATAAACTGAAGCTCAATTCAGACAAGATGGAGGTCCTGTTGGTAGGTAGATCGGGCTTTGGGATGGGGAACTTTGACCTTGTCCTGAATGGGGTTGCACTCCCTCTTAAGGACAGGGTCTGCAGCTTGGGAGTGCTCCTCGACCCAGAGCTATCGTTGGAAGCTCAAGTGACAGCGGTGGCGAGGAGCGCTTTTCCTTCAGCTTCGGCTGATCCATCAGCTGCATCCCTACCTGGAGAACGACTGCCTGGCAACAGTGACACACGCATTGGTCACTTCCCAATTAGACTTCTGTAACGCGCTCTATGTGGGGCTGCCCTTGAAGATGGTCCGGATACTTCAATTGGTGCAAAATAGAGCTGCCAGGCTGCTGACGGGGACTGGGCATTGTTCTCATATAACCCCAGTCCTCCGTCAGCTCCACTGGCTCCCCATTGAAGTCTGGGCCCAATTCAAGGTGCTGGTTATCACCTACAAAACCCTGAATGGCTTAGGTCCTGGTTACCTAAAGGAGCGCCTGCGTCCATATATGCCCTCCCGCCGCTTGAGATTGGCGGCAGAGGCCCTTCTCCAGGAACCCTCCGTGAAGGATATTAGGAGGGTGAGTACTCGGAGGAGGGCGTTCTCTGTGGTGGTGCCCAACCTATGGAATGCGCTTCCCCAGAGGTCAGCCTGGTGCCGTCATTTGTTTTTTGGCGCCAGGCCAAGACCTTTTTATTTAAACGCTATTTTAATTGTTAAGGTGTATTTATTGATTTTAAACTGACCAGGCTGTTTCCACTATTTTATGTATTTTATTTATTCTATGCTTTTTTTTGTATTTATATGTGGGATTTTAATGATTGTAAGCCACCCCAAGGCTTATGCGAAGGGGGAGGCACATAAGCTGTCAAAATAAATAAATAAATAAACAATAGGTCTTGCGGAGGGGAACCTTAGCAACCCCTTTCCATATTTAAGCCAATACAAAGACCAAACAGACTTTACTGGAAACAACATCTTAACTATTTTCTTCCCTTGACATTTTGTGAATCTTGAACTATTGTCTCCCTTGAATCCTGTATCAATAAGCCCCCAACTTGGAATATATCACTAGACTTCAATCCTCAGTATGAATTCTAACCATGGAATTTAACTCAGTGGGTATTCTAGCCATGGAACTTTTTCTTGAACAAAGCAACATGCTGATAGCCTCTACCAATGCTATCTGATATATTAGAATCTATAAATACTGTAAGCGTTGTAGGCTCTGGAAAGTTGGTCTGTACAACCTGACCTGCTTCACTGAATATTTTTACTGTTATTTGTGCCCTGTGACAGATTGCCGGAGTGTGTTAGAAAGTTGGGCCCAATAATGTTTAACTGTAAACAAAAATCTGGGTATGGATGATATTGTGAACAAGATGTCACTGTCAAATACAGAAGATGGGTTTTGTATAACAGAATCATTATCAAATATCTTGGTGATCTTGCTTTTGCTCACTCCAACAACTTGATCACACATGCATGCTCATCACTCATGAAGCGTAAAGTGATAACTGTTATAGTTAATCAGTTTTCACAGATTAGATGCCAGAAGTCATTGCTCATCTGATGTCAACTCAAAAAACATTTTGCACATAGTGCACACACATAACTAAGTATTATCAAGTGGTAAACAGACATTTTATTTGTGCTTTATGAATTGTCTTTCAGTCCAAACAGCATCCGGTGACTTGCACTTGAAAGATACAACAATATCACCCATACCAGAAATAAGAATACGAGAAAATCTTAGAAACAGAATGTGGAGGCAATACATTGAAGAAGTCATGAAAAATAAGGCCATTTTGGGCACAGTCCTACTGAGACGCAATGGGGAAACTTATAGGCATCCAATGCAGAACTGGAAGAATGGCTAAGGCAATGAAAAATGTTTCCCCTGGCCACTCATTTTGCACTTTTGCTAGACAGGCTTAGCTGGAGCATCTCAGAGCGAAATGCTCCCAGGATACTCCATATCCAGGCTGTTCAGTCTTCTCCCCACTGCCCCAATGTCTCCCTTTCTCAATCCTTCTATGATTTTGTTTGGACAGCACCCTATCCACTCCCTTCTATGCTAGCTGCAGAGGTGGTTGGAGCAGAGATCCAATTTTTAGATTCAAGGTCATTACTGGGAATTTTTTTAAAAAGAGGGGGTGAAGGAAGACAAAGAAGGAAAAAATCCTATGACTTCTCAGAAAAGAAGGGTCATAGAATTGCTCCCTTAATAAATAGTCTGCATAAATCCACAGGTACACATGTGAATCAATCCAAGATATCCATTCTAATTTTAAATAACACTTATACCAATGGCTCTCAAGTTTTATGTACAATCACCTGTTTTCTCAATTTTGCAAATTTTGTAAACAGACCATTGGAGTAATACTTTTGCCAGAACAATTATCAGAGGGGTTTTGCATATTTACATAATTACATTTCTCTCTCTCTCTATATATATATACACACACACAAACACACACACACACACACTTTAAATGTAACTTCTGTACTGTCTTAGAGTTGATGTTATTTTAATTACCTTGAGAAATTATTTTAAGACACTGTGCAGTTATTACTGTTACTTCTGTCAAATAACTTTTAATTATGTGACAAGGTGCCTGAGCAATGATGTTTTTTGTTTTGTTTTTTGTTTTAAACAGCTTATGCCACTCGAAAAGGATTACGGTCTTTATGAGTTGCTGTTTCAACTGAAGGGTACCAATTAATTAAGTCATTTACATAAAACTCCCTTGGATCACCTTCCCATGAAGATAAAGACTGAAATCTATCTTCCAACTGAACACATATAGCTTTAAGAAATATAATATATTGGTAATTATCTGTAATAATGCAGATTAGAATATTTAACAGATAACATGATGGCGCTACAATTTTACATAAAAGTCTTATTACCCAAGATTAAATATAAAAAATCTATCCAAAGAGCTATATTCTTTTATTTTTAATTTTTCACACACTATTTCATAATTAAGACATGCCTCAGGCCTTGATTACAGATTAGAAATAATTCCAAAACAGAACACAAATGAGAGTAACATTATATAATATGGGGAAAATTTGAGCTTGTTAAGGTGATTGCTTGCTTCTCTGGAGCTAGTTAAAAGTAAATCCTGCAAATTTTCCTATCAGTTAAGTGTAGCACCATCAGCAATATTTGGTCGACTCCATTAACATACACACATTTCAACTAGAAACAATAGCAAAGCACATGCACATACACAGCTGCAATCCTGAATGAAGCTATCAACATCTCCAGGAAGAAACTGTTTCTTACTTGAGTAAGAGCTGTACTGGATTTTTGAGGATGAAAACTTATAGTGCAAAAGAGGACTGCCATGGACTCGAAATATTTTTTAATCAACCCTCAAATCATGTTTTGTTTGCATGAGCTTGTTTCTGTTTGCTTCTCTTCTTGCAGAGTGCATATGTCCTAGCTCTGGCCTTCATGATGGCTAAGAGACTCATAGTACAGGGATGGAAAGGCAAATCTTCTCCTTTAACCATGCAGTTAATTGAAGACCTCACAACACTGGCATCCCATCAGCGGATATACCAGCACCACCATCACATTTGTCTCAATACTCATTCCAATATTTGGTCAACCTACCTCAAACTATATTAGAACCATAACTTTGAATATTTATGTACATATGTGTGCATACACACACACACATACATTATTAGTAACACATTCAAGAGCAGTTCAATCCATACCTGATCATTACTCTGTGACTGTGTTTTTGTTTTGCTTTGTTTTGCTTGTTTTTTTGTTAATTTTGTTTTTAAAGGTAAGCAAGTGTAAAGTGATGCATGCTGGTACAAAACCAAAAACCCTTAACATATTTCTGATAGGACACCAGCTGTCAGTGATTGCTATTTACATATAGTTTGTTGTGTAAGAAAACTCAATCTGATTTCTGGTCTTCTTGGTAATAGCTGGAGCATTTAGACAATCAGTGTGTGGAACAGTATGATCACTGCAACATGATTAATGAAACTGAAGTTAAGGGGAGAAGATTATATAGACAGAAAAGCTTTTGCTGCAGCCTGGCTTTTGCTGAATCTCTCTCTTTAAAATGTACAGAATAGCAACAGTGAATGCCATTAAAGAAAAAGGGGGAAGGAAAGAAATATTTTAAAGGAAATTTGCAAAATTTCTTTAAAAAATCTTTGCCTGTGCAAAGGTATTTGATCTCTGAGTTCCTTCGAGAAAGAGCAAGATAAAAATGTAATAAATAATACATAAATTCAGTGCTGAGTATACTCTCAAGTTTGATTCTTTAATCAAAAGATACTTTGCAAATCTGTATATAAGAGTTTTTGCATAGGTTGCACTTTTTCACAGTTCAAAATATTTTAGCAAGGCCTAGGATAGTAAGATCCAGGGGAAAAAACAGGGATATAGGCCATTTGACAATACTTCTTTCCAAAACTTGAAGGCAGTGTGAAAGAAGGATCACTGCTGAACCTCCATCCCATATTTATCCTTTATTTCAAACATGCAACACATGTTTGGTCTAAAACAAATACATGTGTACACTGTGGGGAAAGATGTTGGCCTTATATATTTATTTATCTATCTATCTAGCTCTCACCCTTTTCCTTTCAAATAATTATATAATTATTTTTCTCTGCTCAGTCTCATCCTCACAACAACTCTGTAAGGTTATGTTGCACTGAGAGGCTGTGACTGGCCCAGAATCACCCAGTGAGCTCCATGGCTGAGTGGGGACTAGTCCTGCACTGTTAATCGCTGCATCACAATGGCTCTCACTTTAATCTCTCTTAAGCAACGCTATCTATTTCTTCTCTGTAAATAAAGGATGACATGCATAGCTAGGTATCCCTTCTTGAACTAGTAGTAATAACTATTTGTGCTCCTGTTTTTGCGGGAGATGGGCCTGCACTAAATATTTCAATTTATATATTTTTGGGGAGAGGGGGCTGTTTTCAATATTTCAAATATTTCAATAATATTTATTCAATTTTAGCTGTCATAACTGGAATATTAGTTTTAAAATACCTTTATAAATACAGAATTCTCCTTCTGTATCTCCTTCTCACTGCCTTGTCATGGCAAAGGGGCTTGCGTAGCCCAATGAAGCTATGAGCTATGCTGTGCAGGGCCACCCAAGATGGACAGGTCATAGCAGAGAGATCTGACAAAACGTGATCCACTGGAGAAGGAAATGGCAACCCACTCCAGTATCTTTGCCATGAAAACCCCATGGACAGTACCAAAAGGCAAAAAGATATGATGCCGGAAGATGAGCCCCTCAGGTCGGAAGGTGTCCAATATGCTACTGGGGAAGAGCAGAGGGCTAGTACTAGTAGCGCCAGAAAGAATGAAGCGACTGGGTCAAAGCCGAAAGGACACTCCGTTGCAGATGTATCTGGTGGTGAAAGGAAAGTCCGATGCTGCAAAGCTCTATACTCCATAGGAACCTGGAATGTAAGATCCATGAATCAAGACAAGCTGGATGTGGTCAAACAAGAGATGACAAGACTGAACTTCGACATCTTAGGAATCAGTGAACTAAAATGGACAGGAATGGGTGAATTTAATTCAGATGTCCATCAGGTACTGCGGGTAAGAATCCCTCAGAAGAAATGGAGTAGACTTCATAGTCAATAAAAGAGTAGGAAAAGCAGTACTGGGATACAATCTCCAAAATGACAGAACGATCTCAGTTCGAATCCAAGGCAAACATCACAATAGTCCAAATCTATGCCCCAACCATTGGTGCAGAAGAGGCTGAAGTTGACCGGTTTTATGAAGGCTTACAACACCTAGAATTAACACCAAAAAACGATGTCCTTATCATCATGGGGGATTGGAATGCTAAAGTAGGAAGTCAAAGGATAACTGGAATAACAGGCAAGTTTGGCCTTGGAGTACAAAATGAAGCAGGGCACAGGCTGGTAGAATTTTGTCAAGAGAATACGATGGTCATAGCAAACTCTCTTTTCCAACAACCCAAGAGATGACTCTACAGATGGACATCACCAGACGGTCAACAAAGAAATCAGATTGACTATGTGCTCTGCAGCCAAAGATGGAGAAGTTCTATACAGTCAGTAAAACCTAGACCAGGAGCAGACTGTGGCTCAGATCATGAGCTTCTTGTTGCAAAATTTAGGCTTAAATTGAAGAAAGTAGGGAAAAGCACTAGGTCACTCAGGGATGACCTAAATCATATCCCTGATGAATATACAGTAGAGGTGACAAATAGATTTAAGGAATTAGATCTGATAGACCGAGTGCCTGAAGAACTATGGATGGAGGTTTGCAACACTGTACGAGAGGCAGCAACTAAAACAATCCCAAAGAAAAAGAAATGCAAGAAAGCAAAATGGCTGTCTGAGGAAGCTTTACAAATAGCTGAGGAAAGAAGGGAAGCCAAAGGCAAGGGAGAAAGAGAAAGATACACCCAACTGAATGCAGAATTCCAGAGAATAGCTAGAAGAGATAAGAATGCCTTCTTAAATGAACAGTGCAAAGAAATAGAAGAAAACAATAGAATAGGAAGGACCAGAGATCTCTTCAAGAAAATTGGAGATATGAAGGGAACGTTTCATGCAAAGATGGGCATGATAAAGGACCAAAATGGCAGGGACCTAACAGAGGCAGAAGAGATTAAGAAGAGGTGGCAAGATTACACGGAAGAACTATACAAGAAAGAGCTTAATGTCCCTGATAACCACGATGGGGTGGTCACTGACCTCAAGCCAGACATCCTGGAATGTGAAGTCAAATGGGCCTTAGGAAGTCTGAGCAACAACAAAGCTAGTGGAGGTGACAGCATTCCAGTTGAGCTATTCAAAATCCTAAAAGATGATGCCGTAAAAGTTCTAAATTCAATATGCCAGCAAATTTGGAAAACTCAACGGTGGCCACAGGATGGGAAAAGGTCAGTTTACATTCCGATCCCAAAGAAGGGCAATGCCAAAGAATGTTCAAACTACCACACCATTGCACTTATTTCACATGCTGGCAAAGTGATGCTCAAACTCCTACAAGCTAGGCTCCAGCAGTATGTGGACCGAGAACTACCAGAAATACAGGCAGGTTTTTGAAGAGGGAGAGGAACTAGAGATCAAATTGCCAACATACGCTGGATCATGGAGAAAGCTAGGGAGTTCCAGAAAAACATCTACTTCTGCTTCATTGACTATGCTAAAGCCTTTGATTGTGTGGATAACAACAAATTGTGGCAAGTTCTTAAAGAGATGGGAGTACCAGACCATCTTATTTGTCTCTTGAGAAACCTATATGCCAGTCAAGAAGCAACAGTAAGAACTGGACACAGAACCACTGATTGGTTCAAAGTTGAGAAAGGAGTTCGGCAAGGCTGTATAATGTCGCCCTGCCTATTTAACTTATATGCAGAGCACATCATGAGAAAGGCGGGGCTGGATGAATCACCAGTTGGAATTAAGATTGCTGGGAGAAATATCAACAGCCTCAGATATGCAGATGATACCACTCTCATGGCAGAAAGAGAAGAGGAACTAAAGAGCCTCTTGATGCGAGTGAAGGAGGAGAGTGCAAAAGTTGGCTTGAAACTCAACATTAAGAAAACTAAGATCATGGCATCCAGTCCTCTCACTTCCTGGCAAATAGATGGGGAAGAAATGGAGGTAGTGACAGATTTTATTTTCCTGGGCTCCACGATCACCACAGATGGGGACTGCAACCAAGAAATTAAAAGGCGCTTGCTCCTGGGGAGGAAAGCTATGGCAAATCTAGACAGCATACTAAAAAGTAGAGACATCACCCTGCCAACAAAAGTGCATATAGTCAAGGCTATGGTTTTCCCATTTGCAATGTATGGCTGTGAAAGCTGGACCATAAGGAAGGCTGAGCGCCAAAGGATTGAGGCCTTTGATTTGTGGTGCTGGAGGAGACTCCTGTGAGTCCCTTGGACCGCAAGGCAATCAAACCGATCAGTCCTAGAGGAGATCAACCCTGACTGCTCTTTAGAAGGCCAGATCCCGAAGATGAAACTCAAATACTTTGGCCACCGAATGAGAAGGAAGGACGGCAGAGAATGAGGTGGCTAGATGGAGTCACCGAAGCAGTTGGTGTGAGCTTGAGTGGACTCCGGGGGATGGTGGAGGACAGGAAGGCCTGGAGGAATGTTGTCCATGGGGTCGCGATGGGTTGTCCATGGATCGCAACTAACAACATAAATACAGAATTAATAAAAAAATATTTAACCAATGAAAAGCTCAGGTTACCCAGAAAATAAAGCAAAACTGATGTACCTTTAGAGTTTGCTCAATTGACTTTTTATACCTCTGGGCATTAGAAAATGGCAACACACTTGTATTTAGTGCCATATATGTGCAGAGTTCATGGACAAGAAGGGACATAGATCACACATTTCACTTCTATTTGCCATAAAATCTGCATATATTTTTTTCTGTCAAAAAGAAAATAGTACGAATCTGTAATTTATTTCTTCCGTTTCATTGATGAAATCTGCATATATTTCCCCTCTTGCTACCCAGCCATGGAATCTACATGTATTTCGTTATGTTCACATGACTCCAGTTCTCCGTCAGCTTCACTGGCTCCCCACTGAAGTCCGGACCAAATTCAAGGTGTTGGTTATGACCTATAAAGCCCTTAATGGCTTGGGTCCTGGTTACCTAAAGGAGCACTTACGTCCATATATGCCCGGCCGCCCTTTGAGATCAGCGGGAGAGGCCCTTCTCCGGGAACCCTCCGTGAAGGATATTAGGAGGGTAAGTACTCGGGGGAGGGCTTTCTCTGCGGTGGCGCCCAATTTATGGAATGCGCTCCCAGAGAGATCTGCCTGGCGCCGTCGTTATTTGTTTTTCGGCACCAGACGAAGACCTTTTTATTCAAACGTTATTTTAATTGTTAATACTATTTATTTATTTTATTCTTTGGCCAGGGTGACTTATACTGTTTTATATTGTGTTTATTTATTTATGATTGTGAGCTGCCCCGAGGCTTCAGAGAATGGGATGGCATAGAAGTTCTCTAAATAAATAAATAAATTTCCTTGTCCAGTTTCCACAAGTACACACATACACACTTAATGCCCCTCCAAACCCTTAGAGGTTGTGGAAAGTGGGGGAGTGAATGGGATGCATTCCCAATACAAGCCCAATCACTCTTTCCCATTCAGCCTTCTTGCTCCTTGCCAAGGTGTTTTGTCAGTTACCAGAAAACTGTAGTAAAAGCCTGGAAAAGGAGCTGTACAAATGGGAGTAGCCTTAACAGCTCCCCTTTCTGGACTAGATGCAGATCTGGGAAGGTAGAAGGCACTAAAAAAAGCAAGTTTAACACTTGCTAAGAGGGAGATCTAGAGCCCACTCCCTTTTGGTGCACTTACTTTCATGGTTTGTGTGTTCCAACTGACACCTAGGCACCTTGCAACTCTCAGCTACTCATAATGTAGCCTATATGCAGCTTTGACTAATCATCAGCTGTAACTGACAAAGCTACAGACCAGGTGGGATTGCATATTTTTCAAAGGTGAAATAGCACACATGCACAACTTGGAAAGACCAAAATAATAATATTTTTAAAATTATGAAGACATCTGCACATGATTCCAATACTGGAAAAACAAGTGATGAACCAGTGACAGTCATTCTATAGTGCTGCTTGTGCATAGGTGGAGGGTCTCTCACTGAGCTGCAGTGCAGACAAGATTACCAAGACTAGCAAGGCATTTTTGATCTTCTTGCTGAATGTCTTACTAGGTACTTCCTGCAACTCATGATATGATTGATCTCCCAAATTCAGAAAACATGACAACCTACCATGGCTTCAAGAACCCTTAGGTGGCTTGTTAGCAAAATCAGTCCAGCATGTGGAAAACAATTCAGGTTCAAATGTCATGACAACATGACTACTACTACTCATGATTAGTTGCCATGGCATGTGAACCTAGTAAATGGCTGGCTTTACAAGTCATAGCAAACAACTTGTATGGTTTCAGTGGTGAATAAAATTTTGACTGAACTTCCTGGTCAGACAATTGCATGGTTCCCTGGGCAACATGGTTTCTACACTCCCTGATCCATCCTTCCAATTCTTCCACACATCCTGACACCCCCATGAGCAATATCTCATTCCTTATTCTATTGCTGCCTATGCACCTCAACAGCAGCATCAAAATTGGTCTGCTGAGGTTTTGAGGCAGGTTCTCCCTCTCCTCCCTCCTGAGTGTATCTGCATTTCTCTCATGCTTCCAAGCCACTCCAATCCTCAAAGGAATATTCATTAAACCATCATAAATACTTTGCTGTAATTCCCTTCTTCTTCCTCTGTGCATTTACCTACTTTCCCCATTTCTGAAAGTAAACAGGGAAGTAGGCGCATTGCTCAATCGGTAAGAATAAAGGAGCTGATGATGTATGTGTTCTTAGAATGCTGAGGGTAGTAAAGTATGAATGGTTGGGTGGATACTTTTGCAGCTGCTCTTTCCACAGGGCTCTATGATTTTTCTATACCAACCATGGAAAAATGGAGATCCTGAATCATGATGACGGGAGGAGCTGCAGTGAAGTGGGGACACCTTACAACACACTGTTGATCCTCTCTTAGAAACAGGAAACTAAAAGTACGATGCAGAAATACCACAACTGAGTGTGGATGACATAGAACAGCAACAAAGGTAAGGAATTACCATATCTTCTCATGATGTGTAAACACGGTCAATGCTTGTGTTGCCTGTCCCTGTAGAAATCTCCATTCAAACCATCACAATGTTTTGTATTTTTTAAAATATATAGTAAAATGGAAGAGTAGAAGGCTTTCTCTACTTAGCTTGTGTTATATTCATAGCAAACTGGACATGAAGATGGTACCTGCCATTAAAGCAAGAATCTGGATGCACTGAAGAACATTCAGTAATGAGAATTGATACACAGCCAGCAGATCTGGAAGTGTTATCACTGCCTGCTAATTGACTAATGCACTGAGTTGTTTTGACATGCGAGTTCTTGCTTTTGGCAGCTTATCCTTTCACACTCAATTATAACAGCAGTGTCTCCTCCCTAATTATCACAGCCTCCACTCTCACACACATAATCAAAGAGACCATCTTTCTAGTACAGGTCTGATTTGTATTTTCTATAACTGTACCTTTCTGAATCTAAGTCTTGGTGGCCAAATTAAAATGTACGTTTCCCTTTTGGAGAAGATCTATGGACAGAGGCATCAGTCTAAGAAGAACTGCAGTAGAGGCAGCACTATCCACTCCTCCTCCTCTACTTGCTACTGAAGCTTCCTGTTTTGTATGAAGGGGGACTTCCATTTTTCTCTTGGGAATTTTATCTCTCATCCCTTTCACAATGTTACCCAACATGAACATTTATTTTTAACCCTGGGTTAACATTTTAATCAAGCTATCTGTCATGGCCCTAGGTGACTCATCTGAGGAAGTGACAGAGCATGTACTCCCTGTGGAACCCCCTTACAATATCAAGACCCTGGGAACATCAAACATTTGAAGGACCTCCAGATGGGAACCCGGAGGACTGTAACTTGCTCATGGCAGCACAACAGGAACCTGAATGCTCACAAGTCTCTCAAATGCATCACTCGAAGAAGGCAGAGGCACAGACTACTTCACAGACAAAACACACGGCTCAGGGATGGTAGTAACCAGAATCCTCAGGAGCACAGGTCAAATTCATGAGTAAAACTCCTGCCAAAGTGCTCCGGAAGTTCTGGCTATATTAACTCCCAGTTGGAACTCAAGAGCTGTTAGAAACAGCATCTCACTTCCAGGTTTCGCTGTGTGACTGAACCTTTGCACTAACCCTTAGATTCCCACTTGAATATGTGCCAGATCTAGCACAAAAGCAGCAGGGATCCTGCACTGGAACACCAGAATCAGACTCAAAGGATATGGATGGAAAACTTGGCAGAATGTAGCAGAGCCAGAAATGAAGGCGAATCAGGAACAAGCAAGTGTCAGATACCACACAGCAAGGCAGGACAAGAGGCAAAGGCCCAGTTAGGAACAATCAAGGGCCAGTTACCTGGCAAAGTATGACAGACCAGAAGCAGAGTCACTTAAGTCATAACACAAAATTTGGGGGAGCCACTGTATATTAACACATTACAAATATTCATCTTACTGTGGTAGTGCTGGACAGGACTAAGAAGCCTTCTATAGAGCCTCCTGTAGTTCTCAGCTGATCTCCATGATGGCCCTGACCCTAATCCTGAAAGTACCCACAGATTTTATGCCAATGCTGCAAGTATTTGCAGGGTATACCAGGCTGATTTCTCTAGCAAGCCACAAGGGAAAATGGCACCACACTGCAGATCCTGACACTCTGCTCCTTGGACTGCAGTTTGTATATGATTGCTTATGAGGATTTGGACTTTGGCTTTTCCTAAGACCTTTGTCCTGGAAATCATCTTCTTGCTTAGTAAAACTGTAACTTTGACCACTGAGTGTTTCCTGACTACTCTTGCCTGTGACTGCTCTCTTGCTTGACAGGTATCTCTGTGCTTGATCTTTGTATGTTTATTGATTTGTCTTTAGATTGACCCTATAATTTGCCTTAATACTGAGCCTGATTCAGCCGTACCAGAACACTACCTATTGCAACACCTAGAGTTCTTTTCCAGGCACTTCCACTTGTTTAATTATCTGATTACATGTAAGTATTCTAGCTGTTCAAGTCAGAAACTATTTTAAGGTTTTTTTTTTTTTTTGAAGGGGGTCAATTTTTTCCCTTTGCTCAAAGAAGCACATAATATATAGATATAAATAGATATAAATAGATGCAAAAAGAAAAACAATAACTAAGCATTAGAACACATTTTCGACAAGCTCAGCAACAATACCAAAACTAGCAATCAATATTTAATAATTATTCAATAAGCACTAGTGGAGTCAAATGCTTGTTTGAAAAGAAAAGGATAAGCCAGTTATACTAGGTGTAAGCATAATTTCCTAAATAAACATGCCACTATGGATTTAATCTTAATCCCTTTGCATATTTACTTAGAAGTAATAAGCAAATTAAGTATTACATGGCAGCTATGTTTAATGTTAGACTTTAGGAAAGAGTGATATGAATAAATTCAGGGAGAACAGCAGATGTTTATGGCTCACCAGCCATAGTTGCTTTCTGTATTCTATTATTTTGTAAGAAATAGCAAGTAATCATCTATATATTAAGGGGATGATCCTATACATATTTAATTGTAGGAAGTCCTACAACTCCCAGAGTCTTCACCCAGCTGGGAAAAATGCTGGGATTTAGAAGACTTCTGTCTGTCTAAAATTGCATAGGATTATGCTCTATTCACATTTTTAACTTCATAAACCAAAACATGCTGTTAATTACAACAGAAATAGCAACAGAACTAGTAGATTGTGAAGTGTTTAATTGCTTATTTCCCTGCCCTATGAAAATAATATGTGTCTCTACATGGAAGAAGCACTGAACAGCTTATGTAAATATTATCAGTGTGTACTACTAGAGAAATCATAATAACAATAAAAATGAATTCTGCATTTACAATATTCCATATACATTGTTTTAAACATATACATTGTTTCAGATGTTATTATAAATAAAATGTTTTAATGAAAATATTCTAATGAACTATGTCACAAAAGGGGATTGGGCTGAAGCAACAATACTATATTTGATATGCAAATAAATATACTGGGACCTATAGCAGCACTTGGTTGTGTTTTTGATTTTTTTTAATTAACTGACAACAGCTAGCAACAAAGAGTAACGTGGCGATTGCATGGGATTTAGAGCTATGCAGGGTATTCAGTGGTAAATCACAAATATTTTTTAAAGAAAAATACATTGAAGTGTGATGGTAGGATATCTTTTACTCCAATTGGCTCTTTTAAAAATTTCTAAATCTGACAACTGATGTGTATGGAGCTGAACAGGTCTACCAGAACATATTCTCCCAATCATATACATCTAATTTCTAACCACCTTCAACAATTTAATTTAAAAAATTGTTTCTTGAAAACAATGGAGCTGATGTGTATCACCACTGAGCTGATATACCATGCTTAACTGCTTTCTTGATTGTATCGTATGGAATATTTTGTTTTAATCCATAATTCTGAGTTTGCACTAGATTTATTTGTGTAATTTAATACTGTGATGAGTTCTTAACTGATTTCTACTGTTCATAATTCCCTTTTAAATATTCAAAGCTTTAAAATGTCTTCCAAGAGTTACAGTTTGCTCAGACTATTTCTAAATATGAGTATGCTATAGAAAAATGTGGGGAAGACCTTTGAAATGTTGATTTCAAGGTCATAAGTTATACAGACTAATACTCTTGACCAAGTTGTTCAATGCATATATAACTGGATAATCCATAAAGCTGAAATAATGAAATAATGTCATGAAGAAAAGGCATTCATTTATTTACCCATTTTCTATTGTTAAGCCTAATAATACATTTACACATATTGAACATGTTAGATAATTCTTTTGTGTCTTTTATGCTGAATATTGTTATTTAAATGAACCACAGGCCACAGTGTAATGAAGAAATGCATGTTTTGCTTAACTCACTTATCAACTTGCATTCTAGTAAAATGAGAATTTGTGCTTCCATTCATTCACTCAGAAAACTGGAGGTCACAGTATTCATTGTAAACCTTTTAAAAGCTTTTCAACAGTGAATAATTATGAGCTGCTGGCTTCTGAAATTACCTGTATTCATTGCGAGAAAGGAGAAACTTTTATCTTTTGTAATAAGTACACTTGCTCTGACAAACTTTATAAGACTTGCTTAAAATGGTAGTTGTATTATGACAACTTGATATATGCCAAAGTAAGAAAAAGGATCCCATTAAACATATAAACAGGTATCCTTTAGTTAATTTTACTTTTATTGAATTTCTGGTTCTGTCTACAAATACTCTGCATTTAACCTCTGCATATGTTATAGATATGAATTGCTGACCACTACACACACCCACGCATGCATGCACACATGCACACAAATACTTTGCACTTCATTCAGAGTATAAGGTTTTAGAGGTTTTGCTCATATTAAATTTCCATATGAAGACATAGACATAGCAAGCCTATGGCCCATAGCAGCCATAGGGTTTTTTTTTTTTTTTAATTCCAAATTCAAGGTCAGAAATCAACTTCAACCTTGTACCTGCAGACATCCTACTGCCCACTTTATAGCTAGCACTACATAGACCATACCAGTTGCTTCTCCAAAGTCACAGAAACAACCTCAGGGAGGTAGAGAACAAATTCTGGGGAGAGGAGGAGATTAGCACTATGAAGACAAAATGGACCCTGGTGGTGCCTCAGGTTCCCATCAAAGCATCACAGTTGACAGTGTGCTTTGCAGAGAAATCTTCACCTCCACACTCTTCCTACTCTGCATAAGCAGCTCACAGTCCCCTGAGTTCAGAGGACTATGAACACCCTTACTGGATTGTGTCCTAAGGGACAGATCCTAGAGCCCTAGTCATTGTTGGCAGGAGACATCACAGTATAATTTGGATTATCTGATTCTCTTCTCCCCATTGCAGCCAGTATGGAAAGAACCATACTAACCAAGGTTAGGAAACTGAAGAGGAGGTAGAGAATATTTCAGCACAGGGAAAAGAGAAGCTACCCTGAACTAGTAGCTCCCTTCTTCTGGGAATGATTCTTCTATTTATGCATCCCAAAATAGTGCTTGCTTTTCATGCAGCTACATCACACTGTTGTCTCATATTTAGCTTGTTGTCTACAAGTTGAAGGGCTTTTACTTTTTAACTGCCGTTAAGCCAAGTATTCCTCATTGTATACTGATGCATTTTATTGTTTTTAATTCTATGTTTGTAAGCCGTCCTGAGATGCCGAGGCATGTGGTGACGGGATAATAAAGTTTTAAATAAATAATAAATTTGTTCACCCACCCCCGCCCCACCTCCAGGTATTTGGCCCTGTTGAATTTCATTCTGTAGCTTTCTGCCCAGCATTCTAGCTTGTCTAGGTCATCCTGGATCTTCCCTTTGTCTTCCAAGCTGTTAGCTGTGCCACCCAGTTTTCTGTTGCCAAAGATGTTGAAGAACAGTGGTCCCAGGACTGAGCCCTGTGACACCCCACTTGTTTTTTCTTTCTAGCTTGAGAAGGTGCCTTTGATGAGCACTCTCTGTGATCAATTTTGTAGCCAGTTGTGGATCCACCTAATAGTAGTTCTATTGCTCCTACATTTTGCTAGTTTATCAGGATGTCATGGGACACTTGTCAAATATTAAAGTCTAGGTAAATTATGCCCACGACATTTCCGCTGTCTATTTGGGTGGTTACCCAGAAAAAAAAAATTAGATTAGGTTAGTTGGGCATGACTTATTCTTAAAAAAACTGTGTTGGCTTCTGCTCATCACTGTTTTTTTCTTCAAGGTGCTTGAAAACTGATTTTTTTTTTTAAATAATTTGCTCCAGTGTTTTCCCAAGAATTATGTTAAACTGACTAGTCTATGGTTTCCTGGTTTGCCTTTTGTCCCTTTCTTGTAGATGAGGACAACGTCAGCTCTTCTCCAGTCATCTCATATGGGCCATTTTCCAAGATTTCTCAAAGATTATAGATAGTGGTACCAAGAGTTCTTCCAGGAATTCTAGGATGAAATTAGGTCCTTGAAATCTGAACACATTAAGCTTATCAAGGTGCTCCTTGACCATATGTCTGTTGATCTCAGGCTGCCACCCAGCCCTTTCATATTGTTTTTTCTCCATATTTTCCCTTGTTGGAGAAGAGTGAGCTAGAGAAGGAATTAAGTACCATTGTTTTTTCCTTGTCATCTGTTATCTTTTTGCCCTCCACATTGAGTTAACTACCCTCTCTTTTGTTTGTCTTTTGTTTTGGATGTAACTGAAGAAGGCTTTCTTGTTTTTAGCAACCCTTGCTAGCCTCAGTTCATAACCTGCTTTAGCCTTCCTGACTCTGTCCCTACAAGTCTTTGCTGTCTGTTTATACTCTTCTTCTGTGGCCTGGCCTCCCTTCCACTTCATGTACATCCCTCCCCGCCACCCCTTTGCTATCGAGTTGTCTCTTAACTTTTTGGGCAGCCATGAGGGCTTCTTCTGTTGTCTTTTGCACTGTTTTGGTTGGAATTAGTTGTTTTCCTAGTATGGAACATGTGTCTGATAAATGAGATTGGTTTATCTATTAATCAAGCTACAGGGGAGTTAGCTATGAAACTTTCCATGCTCAGTAAGATGTACAATCTCAAAGTGGTGTGAATAAAATGTAGGCAATGAACAATGTCCCATAGTTTAAATTTCTCTGTTTTTATAACTGTTTAATTTCAAATGACTAACACACAAGCTAGTAATTCGAAACTGCCAAAACTGACTATACTGTTGTAATTTTATCATCAGCCTGAGGCTACAGGATTATATTTGACCTAAAGTAATTGTGAAAGTTCTTGCAAACATCAGTCATCAGCTCGAAGAACTAATGACACAGTATCCTACACTTTTCCTTCTGTAACTTATTAGTAAACGAAAAACATAATGTGCTATTTTCAAATATTAAAGTGGAGCACAGTGCATTAAGGGGCAGGCTATACCATCAGTACTGTACCATCTATCCATCAACCCTTGCACAGGAACTGAAACAAAGCAACACAGCACAATCACCCACAACTCATATTACTGAGACTAATCTGATATCTGCACTATCAAATTCAGATTTAGATGAGTCATTAAAAACCCAAGGCATGAGGAATACCCAACTGAATGGGTATGTCATGCTCAAAAAAGTGGTGCTAGTTTTGAAAGAAATGTACTGCAAAATCTTGAAGCAACCAGGATTACTTGATCAATGCATGAAGTGTTTGAGTTGCCTATTTTAAAACTTGAGAAGAATCTATGAGTTTGGTGAGATATATCTTTGCTATAGATTAAAACTCTAGGCCAGGGGTGCAAAAACAAAACAAAACAAAACAAAACAAAACAAAACAAAACAAAACAAAACACAGAAGGCTGAGTCACGGTTCACTAAAATTATTCCAATAATACAATTATTTATTACTTTGTTTGCGTTTGGATTCAGTTCTCTTGTCAATCAAAGCAATACCTAGGAATCTCCTGAATCCACAGGCAGACTTGCAGATCACAATCAGTGACAAATTTGACAAAATCATGAATGAGAAGCAGGAACAAAAAAGTCATTGAATTTTATGTTCACAATGGCAATTGATTTTACTATTTAGTTTTTCCAAATTGCTCAATTTATATTTGAATTTTATGCACTGTGTTAAAGCTTCTTTAAGTTCATTTCTTCACCTGTAGTACTGTATGTGGTTCAATTTGCAGTTCAAAAATTAGAAACTTCTTCATCTTCAAAGTATTACTTCAGTAGGGGATGTGAACATAAATCAAACTTTTTCTAGGTGTGTGGGGCATAAAAAAGTTTTGGAACTTCCGCTCTAGACAAAGGATTAAAAAGTGATTCCACAACTAGACAGGTGTACTGTTATACTCATGTTATGCTTTTCACAGGCAGCTGCTATATGTGAGAATTCCAAGCTACAGTGATTCAGGATGGTTCTTATTATGTTTACATATGTCGAAAATACTATGTAAATTTATTTATTATTCTACAATACAGCTTCAATACCTCAATATATACCATTTCTAAGCAAAGTCTGCACAGTCTGTATAACAGAATGTATTTTAACTTCATTTTGATTACATGATTTATGGAATCATGTAGCAAAATCTAGGCTTGACTGAGCAAGATCCAAGATTTTATGGAATTCTCTTTTTCCAGGGAGAGGTTGACAAATCAAACATCTTTAGTCAGTGAATAAAGTTAGGGATAACGATATATTACAGGTATAACATTCAGATGACTAAAATGCTCTGTATTTTCTTTGTTGAGGAAACAAACTGAACCAGATACTTTGTTAATTGAGTTCCTGATAAATTTGCAAGACTACAATGTTTCATTCATATAGGCACATTTAATGACTAAGTACAAAATTATATCCCTAAAACTTGTGGTAAAGAACAACTTTTGGCTCACAACTCCCATTGACTCTAACACTGTTTATACTGGTAATAGCTGATTGGCAAAACTTCTGGATGGCCATAAGGTTACTCACTGTGCTTTATACTTATGTGCTTGGTTCCAATTCCTACTTGTGCAAGAGGGTGGGATAATCTATTTATGTTGATTTCTTTTGCTCATCAGTCTTGTTCTGAAGAGTCCTCATGGTCAGGTGCAATTAACTACAGCAACACAGGAGAAGGTAGGAAACTCACATTGTATGAGCAGCATTTCAGCTTCAGTTAGAATGGTGAGAAGCTGCACAAAAGCTGAGAAACCACCAAACCATCAGTGGTTGTGGAAAAGGGAGAGGGGCCTTCTGGGGAATCCAAGAGAGTCAGAATAAGTCACTGAATTGTTAGATTTATTTCTCCTGGCATATAGCGACAAGCATCAACTTATTTATTTATATCCTGTTCTTCTGTGGCTCAGTGGTATATTGGGGAGACTTTACATGGTCTTTATTTGAGCTTACTTGCATAAGCTATCTGTGGTGCAGGGAAGAAAAACTAGCAGAAAAACATTACTACTTTCTTCCTTCAGCTTTTAGCGCAATAAAGGAAATTTATGGAGGAAGATAAAGTCTGAACTGGTATCCACTAAGAAGAATTCTATATTCCTTGCAAACCTAATTTAGTAGTCAATTTATGGGGGAAGCTTAATGGAAATCCATATGCCCCAATCTCTGATTCTCCTCAGTTTTAGCCAAATCATGCCTGTACAATTTGTGGTGTCCAAAGGGGTCAAAAAGATGTACTGGACCCTTTTGATACTGAACTGTAAGGAAGTTTTCCCATACCTGATCTTAAACCACAATTAAGCAAAGCATTTGGAAGATTAGCACCCTCTAGTGATGTTGAATACCTTGAAATACAGTATTCTAGACAACATGGCTTTCATACTAAATAAGTGGTTCAAATGCAGCCTTGTACAACCTGCCTTGTATTTGTGGCATACTGCATCCTAAAATTAGTCAAACCATATATAGTGTACACTGAACTTTTGCTTTATGCAATATATTAGTAACATCAATAGAACTAGCTTCTTAAATTCGGTACTGGAAAATAGGATAGGGAAGCAGATAACATCTTTTCAGCAAACTGGATTATTCCTTCTACATTGTTTTGCTTGTGAGCAACTGAGAGAGTAACCCAGGAGCCAACAGAAAACTAGACAATAAACTGAGTTGTTCCAGAAAGCATAAATATAAAAAGAAACTTTCATTTCCAGCCCTATTTGTGATTATTTGTATTTTCTGGAATAAGATCTGCCACTTCCTTGAAATTAGATACAGAAATATTGATTTCACTCATCATTGCCTATTAGGGGGAGAAGCTTACAAATAAATGCAAAGATTAATGAATGTGTGCTTGATCCTTCAGAATGAATGTTACCCCTTACAGAACAAATTGTCCTGGGATGGCCAACAGCATCAGTTTGTTCACCCAAATCTAGTTATTCACTGAATCCAGATGTCTGCAGCCTTCTTGTTATCAGTTTAAAAGAAAAGACAGAGATGATAACCATCTGAGTATTGCTAAGAGCCAACTTCAATGCTCTGGATGACCTCCCCTGCTGTAAACATTAAAGACCACAGCAGAAAAAAAGAGGGAGCCCTGAGTCATCCCAAAGAACAAAGGCCAAGGAGCCAAGCAACCTTCCCCTAGCACTAATGGCAGCAGTCAACCTAGAAGGATCAGAACTGCAGCAAAATAGTGCCTTCCACTTCTAAATAGGCCAAACATCTCAGAATGTTGCCATGAGTAATGTATGAATAGTCCAACAGAATCAAAAGGCATGCATTTCCTCCATGCACTTGCTCATGGAGATCATTCATCAACCCTGAAACTGTATTAAAAGTGAATCAGAGGCCCCCTTTTCCAAGTATAGCACCATTGGAACATAACATCTCTGTCAAGGAAGGATTTACAACTTCCATCATCCACTTGGCTAGTGCTTGGCTATATAGGCATGGATTTAAGGGACACATGATTGTTGTTGTTGCATTACATCTCTATACTGCCTGTAGCCAAAGCTCTCTGGGAGGTTCACAACATTTTAAGTCACCCATCCAGATTTCAACTAGGCCTGACCCTGCTTAGCTTCCAAGATTAGGCAGTATCAGGCACTTCAGGCTCAATATCCTTTCAAGTAACTATCCACATTTTCAGGTAGAACTAATTATCTGAGGGAAAACTGCTTCCCTCAATTATTTCACTAGAATCTATTTTCCATGTAGAGTCCTAATCAGGATGAATGTGAGCAATTTTTTCAACAAAGTGTTTTGAAAACATGTGACATTAGGTATTGGAAGACTCTTCTTCATTGCCGTGGTTACCAGAATGTAACAATTCTAAAATAAATTACCTAAAAGAACTCTGGGGAATTATACTACCCTTAGGTAAAACAAACAAACAAAAACCAACGCAAGCAAGCTCTCTTTTCTACCCTCACTACCATAAAGCAGGCCTTTAAATCGATTCTCACTCCTATTTAATGAGACTTACCCCAAGCTTTTCTCTATTGCCATCCTAGCCACTTGTTTTTTCCTTGGCTGCTAGTCACCCCAGCTATGTATTACATCCCATATTGGACACAGCATACCTCGGAAGACCAGTTGTTGGGGATTGTGAATGGAAAGGTGTTATTGTGCTGCTTTTGGCCAGTTTACCCCTGTGAATACTGACTAGATAGGTCTATCTAGCAGATCTTATGTGAAAAACACTGAAAATTGAACACACTGACTTGGTACACAAAGGGCTTAGTGAAACTTATACTGGAGAATGAAGAGGTCCTAAAACTTTCCTCAGAGGTATCTCATCTTTCACAGTTGTAAGAGTGTTCAAATGCATACCATAACAAGGCCTCTAATAGCCCTTCAAGATGCATTCTGATCCTGATTATATGCGACATATAAAACTTTGCAAAAGAAATGATAGTATCTGAAACAAATATGCAAGAGCAGCTGTAAGCATTTCAACTACCAAGGGCTCTAAGACTGTAAGTGGTTCCACAGCTTCCTCTCTGGAGCACTGATGTTACATCCTCCCCAAAGGCCAGAGATCTTATACAGGAAAAGAAAGACTATAATATTTCAGCAAATTTTCCATTTTCCCCCCCTCTGCCTTCAGGATTAACAAGATGACAACGATGCATCTGATTGGGAAAAGAAATAATATCACATACACCAAAGGTTATATGGTTTGACTAAAACTACAGAATTTCATTGTAAGGGGAACAAAAGGAAAGCATTCATTTGTATTTAAGAACTGAGTAAGTGAATAAACCAAAGTCTTTGTTTGTTGATTAGCAGTTTTGGGCTTCATCACTCTAACGTATTGAGATCATTACAATATTATGACAGAAAGATACCTCTCTAAATGGTACATTGAAAATTATGCTTGCTATCTATACAATATAGTTCCATTAAGAACTATAGCAATACAATTTTGCAATGATTTCATGATACCTTGCACAGAACCTCCCTCCCCAACTTTTTGGCTTTAACTGGCTTTAAGAAAATATAAGCAGACTCTACATGCACATTACATCCCTCTGGAGAAAATGCTTAGCCTCCGCTTTTTCTATGCCATTTGGTGACCAGCAATGACCTCCTGCTTCTTTCCTCTGTACACCAGATATAGTCAGCCAAGGGCATTTCAGCAGCTGTCCTACAACTGAACTTGGTGTTTGGTTATTTTTCATCGCTTGGAACTAAGCATCATCTGTAAGTGCTGAAAAATTCTCTTGCTAATTAGGTTTGATTAGCTAGTGTTAAGCTTTCAAGAATCAGAAATCTAAATGGATAAGTGATTTGTCTGTCTTCCAGGGACAGTATGTCTTGCAGTCAGGTCTGCCATTCTTAGAACAAATAATACATTTTTATCCTGGCATTTGGCATAAAAACAGGTTGCCTACATGTAAATGTCGTTCTTTGAGTGGTCAGCTGCGCATTCATATCTATGGGCTCTGTGCCTGCAGGAAACCTAAGAGCAGTTTGGTGGGAAATCTTCCCCCATCCTGGCATCTTATAAAGAGGAGGAGTTCCTGCCCTCAGTTCCAAACTATACTGTTCAGTGGCTTCAGGACCAAGAGAGTAGCAATAGTATTGACCTTGCATTTTATCAAAGCAGTAGAGTAGCTAAGATGCTTGTGACATCCAGTGGAGTAGTGGGTGGGTTGTGTGACTGGCAGGCTTATCCATTCCTGAATGGTGGAATGGAGTTGTTACTGGAGACAGCAAAACAATGTCTTGGTTTGCATGAAAAGAGGATAGGTAGGAATGAAGTATCCAGATGCAATGCCAGCTCGATTTTGCAACCTGTCTGGATTATCAAAAGCACACAAGTGTCTGACATAATTGTCTGCCATAACTGGTCCTTGAAATCAAAAGACACAGGTAAGGAAGGAAGCAAGGGGACAGTCCTGGGACTCACTCACTGCCATGTGCTCCTGCCCCCACTGCTTTTGTTCCTGGCAGTAACAAGAGGTGTTGTCTTTCTGCCTATGAAAAGGTGGAGGTGTTGGAGTTGTGCCCAGTTTGTCTGGGGATGCAAGAAGGCAGACATT
This sequence comes from Varanus komodoensis, assembly GCF_004798865.1. Classification (NCBI taxonomy): domain Eukaryota; kingdom Metazoa; phylum Chordata; class Lepidosauria; order Squamata; family Varanidae; genus Varanus; species Varanus komodoensis. The sequence continues at coordinate 103,269,478 of NW_025335268.1, read as the reverse complement.
CCCATCAATACCATTTACAGGGTATTGTGGTATGGTGGTGGGCCTGATGGAAAAAGTTAATCTTTTTTGCCATGATCCATATAGATGGAATCCATGCACTCATCATTTAGGCATTGAAAAGTCCATCACCATTGAAGGGCAGGTTCTTGAAACAGGAACAGGCTTCCTGTATCAGATGCGTAAGTGCAGCTACATGTGCCTCCAGAGTGCCACCAAGCTAAACATTGCCTTTGCCCCACAATCTGCCTGGTGCTGGTGTCATCACTTGAGAGGCGTACTGCTGTTCAGGGAAGTAATCAGAGAAACCAGCTTCTCCCGCAAGAATAGCTGGTACCTCACCATAGTAATCAGATAGTTTGATACCTTCAGTTCCAGAGATGTTAAGCCAAACCTTCCAAGAGTGTCCAGGCAGTACCCCTCTGTATCAGATGAAGTGCAGTGCTGGTGATGCAATGTCCCTTGAGCCAATTCAATCACCACAAATTTTGTTTAGGCAGTTACACATGAAAGTCCATATCCTTCTCTTGCATGAAATACATTTCCTTCAACCATTTCTATGTTGGTGCCATCAATGAAGTAGGCTTCCAGGAATGTTGGACAGTCTGAAGGAGTCAGCAGCAAGAGGATGTCAAGAGGTTTTGGGCCATTCACTAGATCTGCTCAGCAGTTTCCCAGATCCACTGATACTGAAGCAAGATCCCCAACATCTACAGCTGCATCCAGGGAGAAGGAACTGGACTGGACTGATGAAGTGCCTTCACTGGAACCATAGTCCTTGACATATGTTGGTGAGGGTGGGTTTGACAGATGTGGTACAGGAAAGCTGGATCAGCAAAGTGGCAATGGAAGGGCAAGTGGCTCTGTGGGGCAATGGACACCTGTGGTTAAAGAAACTAGCTTGGTGGAGATGGTAGATGGAACACTGGCAGTTTGGTGGCCTGTCTATCAGGACAGTACACTTTATTGTACCCAGGAGTCATATGTGGGGCCCTGATGGTCAAAACCCCATCAGTCAAAGAAACCCTGGTATGGTTCCAGTACCAGTGAAACTGATCATCTGTCCCAGTCCATTATTAGGGAGCAGAAATGTTCCCTGTGGTCCTCTGTACAAAATGATTCCAGTGGACCTCGAGCTGGGGATGGTACCATGGGCTCCATTGAAACTGCAGTCAACAGGAGAGTTCAAGGAGGTGGTATGTGCCTGATTCACCTACTGACAGCAATGCCTAGATAAGTTCAGGTATCAGTACAGGTATGACTACATCCACAGGTTGCTCTGAGGTGGACATTACCAGCAGGGAATCCATCATGTGTTGTTTGGGACTGAGGGGTTTTTATTTCTTTGAGCTGTTTAGTCAGCTTTTTGGCCTTCTTGAGCTTCACTGCCTTGCCTGGAGTTGGGGGCTCCACATAGCAAAGGAGCCACAGAGGGAGCCACGGAAGGTGCAGTGGCAGACGACACGGACCTCACAGACATTATAGAGGCTGCTGTAATTGGGCAGTTAGTCTCAGGAAAGCCTGAGGGCCTTATTTAATAGTTCCATGCAGCAGTGATGAGCCCTTTGTTTACAAGCTTGTTTCGTAAATACCTGAGAATGGGAGAACTGATCCACACAGTATGCCCTCATCACATCAGTTGGCAGTGTAGCATCACAACCTATGTATTTATCAAAAGTGTATAATAATGGTATAGGCAAAAATAGTGAGAAAGACCGTTGCTCTTGGCACACATTCTCAAGGCCAGCTGAGGAGGAGCAGGAAGAGCTGGACATGGCATTGGAATGTGGGACAACTCCCAAAGTTGAGAGAAGCAGGGATGCTTATCTCAAGGCCAGGTGTACAGGAAGCCTCTGAGAATGTCCAAGCAGGAGGGGACTTGGAACAGGGGAGTTTCTCAGGGACAGATGAGGTAGGTACCCTTTCAACATTAGCCAAGGAGAGCAGCCCAATTAGAGGATGAGTGTACAGAGAGGTGATGTGCTCATTTCCAGAAGATCCCTCCTTCTGGAAGAATGGAGCTCAAACATACTCTTAAGGAAAGTTCCTGGAAGTACATACCACTCTGGGTTCAATAAACCGCTCTGTGCATGCTCAGAGATTCAGTCTGGGTGTTTGTGTTTCTGGAAAATGCTTTGATCAATAAATAATATTTTGCAAGAAAAGTTTGTGAATGTGCAAAGGGAGAAATCCTAGTCATGATAAGCAGCAAGAAAAAAGACAGTCAGACAAGAGAATTGTATTAGAAAATAGCATTAACATTATTTCATTTTGCGGCAAGCTCTTCTTGATGGGACGTAAAAAGGGAATAAATAATTTTTAAAAGGTTTGTGAGGGTCCAAAAAAGGGGGAGATGAATGGAGAAAAAAAGATGTTCAGAAAAATTCATGAAGGCAAGAGAATAAGAAGAAAAATGTTCTGAGGAGAGATATAGAGGAAAAAACTCCCTGAGGCACTAAACACAGTCAAAGAAGAACTGAGGGAAATGACACGACCCTTTATGGGACACCGGGGTTGTGGTGGAGTTCCAAGATTCACTACGCCACTGAATCTTCCTGGCAACAGCCTCCATGCAGGCACAAATCTCATATATGTGATACACAGAGATCACAGAGAAGAACACATGTACGTTCTTTTGCAATCCTTACTGTACCTCTGAGAGCTAGTGTGATGTGGTTGTTACTGGATTGAACTGGGGATCCAGGAGGTCTGGGTTCTACTCCCCACTCAACCATGGAGTTAACTGGGTGACTCTGGGCAGACTGTCAGCCCCTACCAACTCACAGGGTTGCTGTTGTAAGAATAGGACTGAGAGGAAGAGGAGAATTACATAAGCTCCCCCGAGTTCCTTGGAAAGAAAAAAAAGGCAGGACATAAATATAATAAATACATAATGAATAAATGAAATTCATAAACATTTAAATAAATACTTTTTCATTCTCCCATGTATTGCCCAGCAAAACTATTTTACATTGAACATACTGAAGACATCCCAGGCCTCTTGTCCAGTGCTCAAGGGAAAATCTGAAATCTTATTGGAAAATGGCTTGGATGAAAGCAGGAGTTCAGAAAGATGCAAAATAAATCTGTCTCAAATTGAAGTGAAAGGTTGTGTTTGAGAATTAAACATTTAAATATACAATTCTGTCTATAACATTGTATTTCTACATGCTATGATTAATCCATGAAATAAATTTAAATTGTGAGTTATTTAAAACTTAAATTAAAACTTGATTTACAAGGAATTCCAGTTCTGTACATACTCATTTCAATTTCTGTACATGGTTAAATTGTAGGCAAGGGGGTCAAATTAAAACCTTAAATATTTAAACTGGTCAATGACAGTCAAGTAGTCAAGGAATTATCTCAAGTTTATTGTTAAATATGGATAGCCTTTGTGATAACCTCAAGTACATGCTATGGCTTTCTAATGAGTTATTGTATTATTAACCTGTGAAATAGTTCTGAATTTTAAGCAACAAAAGCAGACCTGTTTTCAGCAAATTAAAGAGAACATAATTATGCAGCATCATGAGATGTACAAGGCAGTCACACTGTGCATATATCAAAAATACATTAATAAACTGAACATATTAATAAAAAGCTAAGACTGGCCCTTCAAGACCTTAGCACTAATTGGAAATGATCTAAAAGGCACTTCTTGAATAACTTTCATCGATAAATTTGGCAAGTCTCCTTTTTTTACTTACTAAAACCCCAATAAGTTATTCTGAAGCAGGTAGCACATCTACTCTTATCTTTCTTTGCCAAACGTACCTGAGACATCAGTAGACTGGATAAGTAATGCACAACTTGTTTAATTGTATCAACTTCAATATTACTTTTGATGAACTTAACCAATGAACTTTGAGAAGGTGTTCAGATTTTAAGTGCCATTGTTCAATTAAAGACCACTGAAACTTATCATTACTGGAATAATTTCTTTGTATTCTGGAGAAAAGAAAAAAGAAAATCTCTTCCAAAAAGGGTAATACTTCACTGATTTTTAATGAACATAGTTCTAAAACCGAGGAATGATTCCAACATCACCAACTAGCTTGTTAAGCAGTTTACATAACCCATTAACAGCCTTATGAACTTGTATAATTCATCCAGTCACAACCAGGGATATGTAGTCATGTACTATAAAAAGTCTTTGTTCATAACATACCCATTATATAGCTTTATGATCCTCATCAGTAATCTACTTTCTTTAGCAGTAATTGAATCCCTGAGTTTGCACACAGTTGTAAAAGCTCCATAAAAGCATGAAGAAACAGATCCATGCAAGACCAATCCTTCTGTCAGCCAAACAGAACCAGTGCAAGTGCTGGCTGAGAGAAAAAACAGAACCAGAGCTAAACAGAACCAGTCCAATGGCTGAGAGAGAAAAACTTGCCGCTGCATGTCATCTACTCCTGCCACAGCTCATCCCACCTACTTTGCTGTCAAACCCCTCTTCATTGTTAATGTGGCTGCAAAACCCACTCTCTGAGGGTTCCTTCCTCACAGCCAGACACCGCCAGTCTTGAGAGGTATCCCAGGCATCTTGCCTTTGGAGCAGCTGACCATTCTCTGTTAGCTCTGCCTAAATAGAGGACCAGGTGTTTACTCCGGAGGATGGATGGCTGGTCTGAAAAAATAGTGTCCCAGATCAGCTGCAGCCCACACCTCCAGACGAGCAATGCCTGGCTCTAAGGGAGGCTTCCCATCACAGCCTGGCATCTGTCCCCATGCTGATAATAAACTATGACATGGTGAGGCACATGCTTGCCATGGTACATGCAGTAGCATCAGTAGTTGGGGTATGGAGTTGCAAGCTCTCTCTCCTTAGGCAGTATGAGTGCTTGCACTAGTTCTGCTTAACTGACAAAAGGAATTAGTATACTCACACACACTCCCAACCCGACATGGTTTTGCTTTGCTACCACTAAAGCAAGGCAAGAACCTGAAATTCCCCCTTTCACACATTCCCTGAACACATTAGCTATTAGCTAATCTCATTTATCATCATCATCATCACCTGAGAATAATGATTTATTGCAACAACTGCCATTATCAAAATTTGTGCTTGTGTAAGAGCATCCTTGAAGGCTGCAATATTATGCGCACTTACTTTATTTATTCATTTAATTATTGGACTTTTAAAGCTCCCTGGAATTGGAATAAGTCCTAACAAACTCAGAGGGGCTCCTCAGGATTCAAACATGGAAATATACTAGAAGGCTGTAATCATATGCATGTTTGCTGGGAAGTAAGCCCCAGTGAATGTCATGTGACTTCTGAGTAACCCTTGAGTTTTATCTGAGTTCGTTTCAATTCTGTTATACAGCTTCTTTGTTTAGAATTGCTTTTGCAATGTGAAGGTTGTAACAATGTAGTTTGACTTTTTAAAGCATATTTGCATTGCACATGTTTTAAAAATAAGTTTTCCCACATTAAAGTAGTTGATAATTTAATATTTTGTTTCATTAAGTTCTACATATGTTGACAGCAATGTGATCAGCTCATAAACAATTTATTTCTCTTAAATCTATAAGAAACTCATGTAAACAAGGCAGTAACCTACTGTGACCATTAAATTATTTTTACTTATTTGACCCTTGTTATATTTAAGCAGAGATCTCTAGAGAGCCATCAGGAAAAAATAGTGTCCAAATGTCCCAATGCAGGCCATTATTGCAAGGACCATTATTAGGATACTGGTACAAGATATTCCTTACTAGTTGGAAAAATAGGGGTTTTAATAGTTATTGAACACCTTCACATTTGACTATTCTTATTACCATCTTAGTTTTTCCATGAGATTTTCTATGAGAAAGAAACAAAACAAAAAATAAGACTAGGTTCTATATACTTTTTATAAATCAGATTCATAGGAGGGTAAGACTCAAATGAGGAATAAGCTCATCTGGACATCTAGTGCAATGTCCTGAATATTTAAATATCCTATACCAAAAAATCCCAACGTATTAGCTCATCTAACAAAAGAGTATGGACCACAATTTACTGAGTCAATAGTGTGCCATGCCCAGAGAGAGAACATAATGAATCAGGCAAGCACTGAACAAGCAAAATGCCATGTTCAGATGGTTCAGTCAAGCTACACCTTTACAAAAATGATGCTGATTTATATGCAATAACTACATGTAACACAGAAGCTAGACTGATTATTTGAATTGTTAAAAAATGTGTGTTGTCCATACCATGAGCTAATACTACACATACACCACATAAAAATTCCATGGGCTAAATGACATCACTATCCAGTCCACAGAGAAGGGGTGCACCACTGCCCCGATCGTACCATGTATTAACTGTGCTTCAAACACTGAAGGGCAGTGAAGTCTTCTGAAGTATTTTGTAAATACAAAGGTCCAGGTAAGGATGGGGAGAACCCGGTTACTTTGGAAAAGAAAAGATTGTGTTGCTGGGAGTTCAAACCCAATGTTTCAAGGGATTCCATATGAAAGTGGTAAGGCAACATGCTGAATATAACAGGTATTTCTAGTATGCTGAGAAAATGGAGTTCAGTATCCACCTGGTCCTCTATAGCTAGCCAAGGCTAACAGCGAATGGTCAATGGCTCCAAAGACAAACTGTCTAGGGAGAATGGGACACCTCTACAGACTGGTTGTGTCTCATTGTGAGGAAGGACAGTGGTATCTCTCCTCACCATCACTCTTGTGTACCCCTTTACACTTGCAATATAGTTTTCTTCTTATTCACCATTTCCTCCTCCACTGGAGATTGCCTTTTGCAATCTCTGAATTAACAGCCAGAAACAGCCCCTTCAAAGTGCTTGGGTTGCACACTGGAGGGGCTGTCACTGGTTCTCTATTTTTCATTTTGTTTTGCTTTTACACCCACCATATGTTAACGAATGTCTTCATATATTTTAAACTCAATTGGCCTTTTGCCACTTACATAATTATGGAATCTGAAATGGGAATTTCACCGAAGCAATGACCCAGTGTGACCACAAAAAGCTAGAGTTCGATTTCCTGAACAGCTGTCAAAAGGCAATTTATCAAGAAAAAGCAAAGCTGTTTGTTATCTTTGCTCACAAACGGGAGTGTACAGTAGGACCCCCCCTTTGCAGCAATATCCTATATCTGTTTTGGCTGAGCCTGACATTTCTTAGTGTACAGCATTTTTTGCCCCTTTCTGCAGACTAGGTACTCAGTAAGGTGGAAAAGTGTGAGCCACCCCTCTTCACAGGAGTATACAATTGTGACATATAGCTGCCAACATTGAGGCTTCCTTTTAGAATGGGTTTTTAAACAGGGCTGCTTGGGTTTTTTTCAGGAATGTATGTGCTTATGTCCCGTCCAAAAACAGAACAAAACAACAGCAACAACAAAAGAAGAGCCCTGATTAGCCTGGACAAAAATCCTGTTTTAAAAGGAAACTTAAAATTTAACAGCTGTCAAAATTCTGTGCTCATATAAAATGTGGTAGCTCAAGCTTTCTGCCTTCCTGAACACCCAGTCTTCAGAAAAAGATACAGTCTTGAGGAGCATGAAAACGAGGCTTTTTCTGCTCTTGCCAAGTGGCAGACTAGTTGCTTCCTACTAGCTATGACGGAGTCAGTCACCCAGGTTCTGATGACACGACAACCCATCATGGGTAAAACAATCCCCAAAGCCATCAATGGGTTGTCTGGGTGGCTTGTTGCCACACTGTGGAAAATGTTCTGGGTTTGTACAACATGGTAATAGGTTGATTAGGAATTGCTAGTAGCCCTAATGAAGTAAAGAACAGTAGTCATTACTACAGGAATTACTTTCTATCTTCTTCAGTGTATCCAATCTGGGGATAGATGGTGATGACATAACTTGTGCAGTGTTCATCGCCATAAACACAATGTGACATGAACATTTGCTGTGGCCTGAATACTGATTTTTTTCCTGAAGCACAAGCTCCTTCATACTACATTTGTGCAACATGTTGGAATTTTTATTAAAATCCAGTACCAAACATTTCAGTTTTTTCAGACTAAATGCTACAAAATATAAATTGTTATTCATTGAAAGCATAGTATAAAGTTCTAGTTGAAATGTTTAGTGAATTATTCAAGTAGGAAAGAACGTGAAGTATTGTACAAAAGAGTGCATGTATTTGTTGTATACAACAAAAGAAGATGCACATAGTATACTCTGTTCTTCATTAAAGTATGATGGTCAAACGCAGTAGGTTATGAGGCACGGAGTTGCTACAAAATTCTAAAATATCTAAAAAAGGATTAAATCTCTGCTTTGAGTATTGCACAAGAAAACAAAGTCAACAGTGTCTCATTTTACATCAAAACTTGACTACAATATTTTCTTAATACTCTCCACCTCTCCAAGCCATTTCCTGTGGTTTGCCTCAAAATGTACCACTATTGGCCTAAACAGCAAGGTCAGCGTTGCATGGGACTAGATGTAAAATGAAAGTTATAGCATAAGTTTAAAATAAAACATGACTAAGTAACAGCAGAGAGGGCAAATGTTAAATTAAATGGATTAGAAGAACTTTTTATTCCTGGAATAGGCTCTGTTTCTTGGATAGAGTTAAAATAGTTGAAAATAGATTTATGCTGCTGGTCCTGCTGTGGCCAAATAGCAAATTCTGTTTCCTCTCAACCTATAAACTGACCAGTAACTTTGTACTACATTAATTAAAATAAAATATAAAGAGTTTCTTCTTTCTTTGGCTACAGTGCTCACACATTTCTCTGGAACAGACATAATGACTGCCTTTATAGATACTACTTCTGTGCAGGAAATTATTTGTGCCTTATGCACACCAGGACAGAAAGTCTGGCATAATGGAGAGAACAGACAGACTCAGAAGACTTGGATTCCAATTCCCGTTTAACTAAGGAGCTAAACTGATGACTGTATAAAATGAGGGAATAGTTCATTATTTGATACTCTGAGTTACTTGAAAAGAGGCAGGATACAAAAACCAACAACTCCCCCTCCTCTGCTCCACCCAACAACCAATACATATATGCCACACATATCCACATTTTTTTTTAATTATCTATAGAATGTATGCAATGGGCATCCACTGCTAAGTGGATTTACTCAGTACATTTACATGTCACAAAACAGACTCACCATATGACTAGTGCAATTTCCAATGTGGAATTCACATTTATGTGTATATATGATGACTCAGAATTACAGCCTTGGCCTATGTACACCAAGTGTACCTATTCTTCTTCCTGCTCCGTCATAATGGGGAGATATGATAAACAAAAGGATTATGCTAGCTTTGCACTAGAATATTCAGGCCATGAAAATTAGAATATGAACAAACAAAAAACAATGAAATATGAGTAAAGTCATAGCAATGAGGACAGAGGTTAAATGATCTAGAAGGCTAAATAAACTTCTAATCATTTTAAACATTAACAAGGAATAAAGGAATAAATGCAAGGAATAAGGGAATAATCTTTAATCCTGAACTATGGTTCTACACTAGAACAATTATTCTGTTTCTGTAAGGCAAAAGTAAGAGTAAATCCTCTTTTAAATTAGCAGAACTTCTATGATAGTTCAGGCTGAAAAGTCTTGTACTTAAGATCCTCCAAGGACATCTATTAACTTTTAGTGAGCTAGTACTTTGATTATGAACATTCTTATATGCTACTACATGAAAATAACTGAACTTCCTCAATTTGTATCTAAAGTTTTGCTCTCAATAGGAATCATTGCCTTCTCTCTCTGGACCCATCAGTGAGATGAACCAATTTACCAGGAGAAAGGGAATTTATTTATTTATAATTTTCTTGAACATCTTATAGACAAAGTCTGTCTAGACACTGTAGATTCATCTCTGTTTAGTGTTTTAGTTAAACCATTTTCTTGAACCATTTAATGCAATTTTACTGCAGTCCTTCCTTGTCCTATATGGTTATAAGAATATAATTCCAAGAACTGTACACTCAAGTTAAGTAGGCTCCTATGATATGCATTCAGGCTAGGAGTCAAGAGGTGAGATTGCCAATGGAGCCAAATGACAGAAGCAACAAGCTTCAAAAAGAAAAAAGAACTCTGAAGTATGGAGGGTTTTTTAAAAACATTTTGTTTAAATGAACACAAGAATTTCCATAACATTCTGAAACTGCATTGAGCAATTACCTCTTCAGCTTGGCATTGTTTCCTACTTTATGAGAAACCCTTCAATTTTTATGGGGGAGGCGCAAAGTGATACCACTAACCCAACAAAAAAACACCACTCAACAAAATACATGTTTTGTTTTGTTTCAAACACTTTTCCAAAGGCTTAGGTAGATGGATAGCATTAGGCAGCATTTATAAACAAGAATGTTTGTAGCCTCATTCAACTTGTTTGTGGCCTCATTCAATATAGTTTAGTAGTTTTTCCAGTATTAATGGCATCAGCTCAATAACTTGCAATTCCAGCTTTTCAATAGCTTTAGCAGTTAAAATGCTAATGTATCATTACTCATAATAACACTGAATGCCTCACACAGACATAATGCAAGTGGTATATCAAAACAAATGCTTTTACCAGGTTCCAACCTTTCAGCCTCCATAAAGAGGTGAGCATGAGAACCCCAGAAAAAGTTTCCTTGATTGTACAGTTCAATAAAAAAACACACAATACAACTCTGTTAACCTATTTGCTTTCATATAGACTTTGTTTTCGGTTCTGTTCCAAATGTATGCTCAAAACGAAGCAGCTTGCCTCAGGGGAGAGTTTTTCTTAGAAATTTTTTCTTTGGGAAATTAATTTTTCTTTTCACAAAATGGGATTTGCATGTGTACTCCACAGAAAGATACCAGTATACCATCTGTTTTCTATAAAATAGGTGAACACTATTCTTAGCTTAAAAGTTTTGTCATAACCGCAGTACTTGTAATACTATGTTCTGTAGTGAAATGGCAAACAAGCATGTCTATGGTGTTGCAATTAATGCATGGACAGATTAAACTGCCTTAGGGATCCAACCAAGCCCAGAACAGAACTAATTCTAGAACCCTTGGCATGCAGATTAATCATTAAGGGCACAATCCTATGCATGTTTAGACAAAAAAATATATCGTATAAATTTCAGCATTCTCCAGCAGAACGGCTGGCTGGATCATGTTAGAAACTCTAGGAGCCTTTTCTATCTAAACATGTGATGGACTGTACTTTAAGTCTCTTACGAACAGCATATCCTGCTGCAAGTGAGAGAAGGGTCCTTCTGATAATCAGGTTTGAAAATTTAAGGATTTCATGGAGTTGGAAGGGACCATAAAGGCCATTGGGTCCAACTGCCTGCTGTTATAGGTGACCAATTTATACCATCCCACTGAGATGACTGTCCAAGTTTCTTTCTGAATACCTGTAGCATGAGAGCCCACAACCTCTCTATGCAGCTGGTTCCACTGCCATATTGCTCTGACAGTGAGAAAACATTTACTGATATCTAGCCTGAATCTCAGTTGTCACAACTTGAGCTGATTATTCCATATCTTACATTCTGGTATCATTGAGAAGAGATCTTAACCTTCCTCTTTGTGACACCCTTTGAGGTACTTAAAGCAGGATATCATGTCCCCCCTCAGTTTTCTCTTCCAGAGGCTGAACATACCCAGTTCTCTCAGTCTCTCTTCATAGAGTCCTGTTTCCAAACCCTAGATTATTTTTGTTCTAGGGTTCTATGGCGGCTTATTTTCACATGTGATGATCTCTACAGACAAACATGACAGAATGTCATCTACAGGTTGGAGTGAATTCGGCAAATATAATTTGAATGCTAACAAATATATACTTCCAAAGCAATTTACTATATATATTGATTGTTGAACACAATGAAAGGGTCTTTGAATGTAAAAACTTAGCAAATCTGCAAACTATTAGCATTGTCACTTTCCAATTGTGCTGTTCCATTTTGATATGGCAACATTTGAATTCTATTTGCTATGTATATCTACCACTAGCAAAAAGTAGCAATGAATTGAAATGATTCTTCATAAAAGTGGAAAAATAAGTGCAAAAGCAGGAATGCATCTAAATATTAAGAAAACAAAAGTCATAACTACAATTACCCAACTTTACTGTTAATAATGAAGGAACTGAAATTATCATAGATTTTGCACACTCTAGCTCAGTCATCCACCCAAATGGAAACTGCAGCTAAGAAATTCAAGGAAGCCCAAGACTTGGAATGTCAGCAATGAAGAAACTAGAAGAGATCAGAAAGTATAAGGAAGCTTCACTGGAGAGCAAGACCTTTCTTTGCTGCGTTTTCTGCTGGGAAGAGAAATGCAGAGGCGGGATTTTGCTGAGAGTGTATTCTCAGCCAGTCTGTGCTGGTGTATATGGGGGTTTGAGTGCATGGGGTTCATTCTATTTCATTATTTTTTTATTTATTTTTGGATTTATATCCTGCCTTTTTCCTACAAAGGGCTCAAGGCAGCTTACATCTCCTCCTCCATCTTATCCCCACAACAACAACCGTGTGAGGTAGGTTGGGCTGAGAGTCTGTGACTGGCCCAAAATCACCCAGTTGGCTCCATGGCTGAGCCCGGACTAGAACCCAGATCGTCTGAGTCCCAGTCCCATGCTCTTAACCACTACACTGGCTCTATTTAACATTATGAATATTATAGTATTAATTACCTTTGATGTTGTATTGCTCTGCTGTTGATATTGCATTTGAATTTGTATTTGCTATGAATACAGTATTGCATTTATATTGAATTTGTATTTTGCTGTTGTAAATTTTTAATCAAGTATTCTTGAAAAGAAGGAACAGCAGATTTTACAGTAGCCTTATTGAATTATATACTGCTCTTGAAAAATTTCAGTTGTATTTGACTACATTTAATTTCAATATTATATTCTTAAATTAGCATTTTTTACTTCTCAGTTTCTGGTTATTTAAAAAAAACATTTTTGGTAATATATTTAAAAACTAATTCACAAATTACTATATTAGGTATATAATGCTTTTTATTTCTGCCTCATTGGTTTCCAAAATAATTTTACTATTTTTACCAGTCCCAAACTGTAAAAAGGTTGAAAATCACTGCTCTAGAACATCCTAGGAAACCATCAGGAACTTTCAAACTTGACTTCCTAGGACTTTCCAGGAACAATTTCGGAATGAGACCTCTATGGCAGAAACTACACATGATTCCCCCCTTTTTTTCCAGTGGGGTCCTCTGAAGCCTCCACATAAGTCTTCTGGGGGCTGCCTGATGCCCATGGATCCAAGTTTTGAAATCCATATTCTATAAGCTAGCAAAATGTATTTTCATCCGTCTCCATTTGTTTCAACATTTATACTGAATGAATACTGAAAAAGCAAATATTCAACCCATCTTGATGTAAAGGAATGATTATGAACATGCTTGGATCCATCAAAAGCTGATGCTTGGAGATCTTTTCCATCACACAGAGGAATTCTGTGCAGCAAGCCTCTTTGCCCTTTTGGCAGGGAAAAGGACTAGGTATTTACCATTTTGGGTTGTCAGCCTAAAAACATTGCACATTCTGCTCTTGTGCTTCTATATTCTTTCGGTTGTTTGCCCAAAATGTAGGTATCTACACTGGTCCTTTAAAAATTAACAAAATATCACAATATCATATTGCCAAGGGCAAACAGGAAACATATCTTGATATAATAGTATTTTGAGTGTTGACATGAATCTGTCAAAGTGCTTTTCAAAATAGTAATATGTCATATAAGGGCTTCTCTACATGAGGCATTTATTGTGATCTTATAATCCCTTGCTCATACAAGTTAGTGGGGCCTTTTCATAAAATTATTCTCCAGAGCCTCTCCCTTCTTTTCCAGTCTGCTATTAAATGTTAAACTGCAACAAGCTAGAATAAAAGCCTTGTAAGAATTTACAAATCTGGTATATTGTTACTATACCACAGCACCACCTTATGATTGGTTGACAAAATATATAGAAAGACAGAGAAATACAAACCCCTGGAAAATTTCACATGTAAAGGAAACATTTCTCCCCCTTAAATGAAAACAGAGGAAGCCTCAGCAAAGCAGTGGAATAACCCTTCATGCAGAGAAGCCTTAAATATTTACACTGTGATTCTAAATATTTGTTCCAGTGAATCTGCCTACAAGTGTGCTACAGTAAACTGGGCTGCCAGTTCAGCTTACACTTACTGCATGCTTCATTCCATTGTAAGCCAAATAATGCAGTGTCAGATCATATGGCCACAGTTTAATCTTGGAGTGGAATCATCCGATTTTGCCCTCCCCACAGATTATTTTACTATGGTGGAAAACAGCTTCCTGTCTAACATGGTGGAAAACAACTTCCTGTTTTTTGGCGCCAGGCTAAGACCTTTTTATTTAAAACTTATTTTAAGTGTTAATTGATTGGCTATTTGTAGGATTTAAAAATTTTTTAAGCCGAGATGCACCAGGTTTTAATATTTTTATTGTATAATCTTTGTTTTTGTTGTAAGCCGCCCCGAGGCTTTGTTGCGATGGGGGCGGCATAAAAATGTTTTAAATAAATAAATAAATAACAGAACTTCAAATTAGTCACCCTTTCAGTCACAGCAATGTCATTTCATTTGAAATAACTCTGAAATATTTCTCTAGCTCTAACCAATGAAACAGAACAGTATGTATATTCCAAAGATGGGAGTTCAGAAATGTTTGCAGAATTTGATGCTGCATGATTATGAAACACTCTTTTGTTCTCAGAAGTTCATGATGGATATCTATAACTCTTTTTGTTGTGTAGATAAGGCTAGCCTTGTCTCACTAACTGCCATTTCAAAGGAGGATTCACAGTAGTTTGACTTTTGATCTGTGAGGCAACGAGCTCGACCACCTGCACAAGATACGAGCTGTTACTGAGCTTGCTTTGTACCATCTTATGAACACAGCAGGCATTTAAAACAAGAAACAAGTTGGTATGTGAAGGCACCAATTTACAGATCAAATGTTTAATAAAAATATGGCTTTTTAAATAGTTAAGCATGTAAAGTGCAAATATTGTCTGCAGATTATATATTCAACACATACCCAGAGGTCTCAGTCCTCCTACAGTGAGTATCTTAGTTTGAGAATATAAGTAAGTATTAAAGTAGAAAGAGAATGTAGAGCATGCATGGTATAGCTGCAGGGCTGGGGTTATAAACTATTGCTCAGGTATTCATTCTAAGAGATCCCTGCAGGACCAATTTGCTATTCATCAACATCATCATCCTCAATTTATGAGTCCATAGTTGAAGCTCTCAGAGTGGAACAGATAATATTAAGAGATAAAGCGAAGCAATGCTGAAAACATCAGTAACATGTGGAAAGATTTTTTAAAACTTTAAAAGCAATGGCAATATTTTAAATTAATTTCAAAAGATAAATATTCAAGGCAAAAGCTGCAAAATAATTTAAAATGCAGTATCAAATAGATTATTATTTTAACATTAAAATAAGCAGCATTTGACAAGCCTGGGAGAATACAAACCAAAGTGTCTTCATATTTTGGGGTGTGGTCCTTGGAGGTGGGGCAAGCAGAATGTATTTGCTTTCATCTACATATTGTGTGGTAGCTGATCTCAGAAGACGTTTATATGTGTTAGATTGCTGAACAGCGTACCAAGATTGTCTTAGAGCTCTCTTATGATTGTCTCAGAGCTCTGAAAATGTCAATTTTCTTCTTCCATATCCTGTGTGTATGCAAACAGCCGCTGAATGGAGGAGCACAGACACAGATGAATTCTCTAAGTAATTTTTGGGAATATTTTGCAGGCTAAAATAACATTAGTTCCTTCTAACCTCTCAAATAGTGGATTCCTAGCATACTTTACGATTCAACTGGAAACTATCTTATTGGCACAGAAAAATCCTATGTCTTAAAAAGCAACAAGGAACATGCAGCAAACTGATTGGCCTGTATCTCTGATAACTACTATAAATTACCCATTCTTTTAAGATTATTGATGCAACTAGGAACAATAGACGATCTAAAAAGAGTTAGTTTCCTTACTTTTCTGTTTTTAAAATTATGTCTAAGCCTACTCATATTTAAGGCCATGCTGAACAATTTCAGGAATGTGAGTCCTGAAGTCCTGTCATCTATTAAAGATATTTACATCTCTTTATGCCATCTTGTATGTGCCTAGCCATCTGGTTATGTATCTTCTCTTGGCTCCAGCTATTTTGCACATGAAGACTTAAGTGCATCCTGGAAGATGCTGGCAGCAGTCCACTATTGTCTACAAATGATAATAACATAGTTACAATATGAACAAGCGATGTTTGGACACTATAATTTGTTCAAAAGTTACTAAATGAAACTATCTGTCAGAAATCATTGACAATGACCAAGGTTTTTGACATCTGAAGAAATGTTCATGTTGGGCACTCACCTAGGTGAGATTATGTGAGACTAGTCTACCTTGATGATTAGTTGTTTGTAAATTAACTTCAGAGCATACACAGAGCACAAAGTTTGCAAATGCCGATTAGCTGCTTTGATGGTCACTGACAGAAAGATGGGATACAAATATTGAAGTAAACAAAGTGAGATGAAAATGAGGCATGTCTTCGACAAAAGCAGTTTTTTAAATTAATCACTATGTGAAACTTTAGATATAGAGGTTAAGACCATTGCATTTGTTCGCTCCAGGAGAAGTACAAAATAAATTTAATTTTGAGCATTAGCTAATTTGGCCTCTTAAGGTTAGTCTATGACACTATTTGTTGGGAGAAGCATTTTGACCATTTTACTTTAGTACCTCATCATGTAGCATAATTCCACAAGGCATTGTGGAAGAGAAATGGCAGCGATTAGCAGGGCACTGCTGAAAAAACATAACCCTAACCCTTCAGAATGAGAACAAATATAGTTTATATAATCCAGCATCCTTTGTGACAATAAAACACTGGTAGCAAGATCAAGAAAAGGTTTAAAGTGGGGTTCATCTGAATTTCACCCCTGAAGTCCTACCCCAGTTTAGAAACTAAAAAGAACTGACTTTCTCTCAAACCTATTTTCAGATTAGTCTTAAATCAGTCATCTGTTTGTTTGCCAAACCTTATGTGAACAGACCAAAATACAATTTCTGAAATGGTAGAGACATAGATGAACATTTTAATCACATCTATCTAAATCTGGATATATTATAGGCCTCTTTCCATTACAGCTAACAAAATATCATAAAAATAACATAAAATTCACTGCTGATTCAGTCTGGCACAACTTAATGGAGGTGCTGCAATTGCAATGACTGTGGAAACTCTTTACTAACTATTGAACAAATTCATCCATTTCTTGGTCATACTGCAACTATTTGTACCACTTCTTTGTTGGCCTGAGATCAACAGCTGTATGAACCATACAGCTGTTCTTTGGGGCATAGATTTCAACTTTGGTATATTCCCATGTATTTTGACATGTTGAGGATAAAAGCTACAATCTTGAAGGCTCTAGCATTTTAATGATACTAAGCATGTCTCAATGAACAGTGCAACACAGGGGTTAGATTATATTGAACCCCATATGATGTATCACATTTTTTGTACATGTTGTATGAATGAACTAGTACAGGGAAGCATCCACTGGGATCCTGCTTTTTTTGTAGGAGCATAACTGTGATTTGGTTAATGGTATTTCCAGCTGTACAGATGGTCAAGGTTGATGGACAAGGACAAATAATTCCAGATGATATAGAAGGGAAAATAATAAAGCAAGTACATGTGAATTCTAAAAGAACAGTGTAGAAACTGCTGATTAAGAGATGTACTTAGATCATAATCATATCCACAGAAAAACAAAACTTTAGATAGAAACCTAACATGCTCTCCAAACAAAGATTGGGTTTCATTCATTGCCAAAAACATAATCTGAATTCAGTATAATTACTACACAACTTTTTCCATTTATTTTTAAAAATCTAATGTTAAGTGTTGGATTCAGAGAAATGGGGATGAAGTTCTACTGGGGCCAAGGAGTATTCTTTTTTCCCATTGCAGTCTCCTGCACACCCTCCCTCATTTCTTTTAAGGATCAGGACTTTCTAGAACAGCATGGGATGTCTCCAGGGGCTGCACTGGCAGCCTTCACAGGAGCCATCTCATGAGAACAAAAGTACCTTTCTGGTTCTGCAAGGTGTCTTCAGAACCAAAATCAGAACCAATTTACAATTGTGCCTTTCAGAATTAGAATTACTACACTCTATATGAGTTACTATACCACTATATGATGCAAAAAGCATAGTAAAAACAGGCACAGAAATGTCTATGACATCAATATAGAGGACCAGTTAAAGCCTACTATGACCTGTTTACAATTCAGCATGTGTACCAAAGATTTGTCTAATAAAATTTTACTTGCCCGGTGGCCAGATATGGGGGCTAGCTTAGCCTCCCTTGTCAAGGATCTCCTGAGCCTGGAAGCAACCACAATGAAACCTGAAGACATGCTTAACATGTGTACCTATGTTTAACCATGTATAATCAATGGATGAAGCAAACACACTTTGGAAACAAATATATTTATCAGAGCACCATGACTCTCAATGAAGTTTAAATGTGTTCTCAGACCTGGCTATACTGCCATGAAATATATGGAATCATCTTTAAATACATTTACAAATTCTGCCTGTTCTCTACATTAAAAGTGGGGATAAAGTGATCTGTTGCACTTAAAACTGGTTCTTATTTCACAAAATAATATCTTCCTTAATATAGAAGAGATTATTATCCAGTTAAGTAGGGAATATGGAACCTGGTATATAAGGTGCATTTTAAAAGAAATTCTTCCTGTTAAATGCAATTGATATACCCCTGTATCCCCAGGATAACTGTATTCTTTTATTTGAACTTTCTCAAAGCTTTGCTTGTTTTCTACTTGGAATGCCTAATAATGAAGCATGTTTACCCTTAGGAATTGAGCTGACATTACATTTAAGTCTTCCAGATGTTTTGTCCATCACTTCAGAAAAAAACAGGCTACCCACTGAAAAGGGGAAACATATTTTATTTTCCTAATTACACTTTCTAATTCTCCTAATTACAATGCCAATATTCAACAATTATTCAAGCTGAAAAAGTTCCACTCATTTTGGTGGCTGACATCTCTTATTTTGATGCCTTTTCCTTTATAATGTTCTTATTTTACCATATCTTAATGGATACAGTGCACCAGAACTCTTTTCATGGTACATAAAATTTGCACTAAGCACATTATGACATTTCTGAATTCATGTGCAATCCCATTTACAATATATTTTAGGCTACTTATTGGAAGTATAAATTATATTGTGTGGGTGGAGAAAGGAGAAGATAAGTATAAGTGAGAACATGGTTATTGGAAGCCTGAACAGGAATGGAACTCATGAATTGCTGGGAATAACACAAGAGAAGGAATTTGACCAACTAGGCTGCTGGATAAAGAAGGCTTTATTCTTGCATATATTAGTGGTTGTCATGAAGGTGTTGGCAAATCACCCAATCTATCAACAGAGTGTTGAGCGTATATGGCCCTATTTTCATCAACTAGAGCTCCAGCTCCTCTTCTGGTTAAAATTAAATTGGAAAAGGGGCCTTTTGATAGAGGCAGATGCATTCACCAGTCTCCAAACACCTCATGCATAACTGTTTTCAAGATGAAAATTATTGAAGTTATTAAGAAGGTGGGATGCTATACTATGGGGAAACATTCC
The DNA here is from genome assembly GCF_004798865.1 of Varanus komodoensis. NCBI lineage: Eukaryota > Metazoa > Chordata > Lepidosauria > Squamata > Varanidae > Varanus > Varanus komodoensis. The sequence goes on along the minus strand of NW_025335268.1, from coordinate 103,249,822 downwards.
TCGGTAGAGAGTGCTGTTGTTTTTCCTTGGGCTCTTCAACATCTTGCAAAAAACAAAACAAAAACAAAACAGCCCTTAATAGGACAAAACAGTGAGTGTATCCAAATATACAAGAGTATATACTTCATAAAATATTTAGTTTTACTTTATCTGCTACTTAGAAGCTAACAAAAGATACGATACTCAATTGTTTTTGTGACTATTAAATAGACATTTGATGGGTGGGGCTTGAGAATATATTCCTTCAATAGGGCACTGCATTTTCTGTCAGTCTTTCTTAACTGCAGATGAAGTTGGAGTTTGAAGAAAATATTTAAATGTGATGTTAGCATTATGCATAACCCAGCAGAATTGTATTGAATTATGGGAGAAATTTGTAAATCTTGCTGAGTACTTAGGTGCATTTTGGTAATATGTCAAAGTTTTGATTATATAACTGTGAATGAAGAGAAAGCTCTCAGTGTGTTATAGTGGTTAGAGTGTTGGAATGGGATTCAGGAGATGGGTGTTCTGTCCCTGCTTGGCTATGCGGTTCAGTGGGTGATTTTGGGACAGTCACTGACTCAGACTAACATACCTCAGAAGATTATTGTGAAGATAAAATGGAGGAGAGTATGTACACTGCCATGGAGGAGAGGATGAATACAAATATTAGCACATAAATGAATCAATATTGCTCCCAAGCACCTAAAAGCTGTTCAATTTATTTTACCAATTTACTTCTTTAGGAAAGTATGATAATAACAACAATGAAAATGCCTATATAGTAATAGCTGCCAGGCCTTATAACCTATGGAGTATAGAGATTCCTCTGTTATATGGCAAAGATCCCCCTGTAGCCACTCTGTGGACCTGGCTGAAAGCAGGCTTCAGAAATAAGATCATCATTCTGAGACCCTCAGTACGGAAAGTAAATTGTCAAATTCTAATGTGATTCTTCCACTATCAACTTCCACCAAAAACAAACAAAACTGCTTTTAAACACAATTCTTTCTAAACTCCTGTCTTGTCAGTTCCAGAGTGGGTAGTGGGGGACAAGAGAAACAAGTAACTTATCAGAGATGGGATTTCAGGACAGAAGCCGGCTCCCAAGCAAAGATTATTAAACTGGCAATTAGTTAGAAACTTACAGCAGAATCTAATTTTCTTTACCAAGATGCTAAACATGTGCTTGCAAAGTATATCAGCAAATTCAACATCCAACAAGGAACTTTTTGTCCCCTTCAACATAGTGACTTTATACATAATTGGACAAATGCTTTCCCCTTAAGCGCAAAGCTACATAGGATCCCGAAGCAAGCAGCATCGGGAAAGACCCAACCACCACTTCCTGGCAATTATGACTGTCTAGCAACTGTGCCTGATCTAAATATTTGTTGGAAGTTCTTTGTTACCAAAAAACAAAAACCCCTTACGGGTGGATTTTCAGGTGAAAAAAACTAATAAGTACACATCTGAAATTGCTGACTCTCAAAAACTGCTACAGAGCTTTGTCCTTATGTATATAAAACATATTTAAATTACTTCATGAATTTACCTGTTTAAGACAGGATAATTTCCCCTGCATATTACCAGGCAGTTTCTTCACAATATAAACCATTTCAGCACAAGGACAGAAACATGCAAATCTGTATAACTTTCAGCAATGCATTCATTTTCAGGAATGAAAGTTGCTCTTGCCCCTGTATCCTTATAGGTAAATCTGTCTATGTGGGGGTCTCTTTTGTACAGAAAAAGGAAATTAAATGCCTTGTTTAAAATACAAAAAAGATGTAAAAACCCTACACAACTAACTACATAATCCATTTGTCTGAGAACAGGGCTCCATGAATATTTCACAAAGGTCACATTTTTCATTTGGCTTATGGAACACTTATAAACCAGGAGTCCTAACTATGACTCTCTAGTACAGAACAATGTCAAAGGTTAGAGTGTGTTTTTCTTTTGCCCTCACTAAATTACTTGCAAATGTATTCAAACACAATATGAGAACATATTTTATTTTACTGAAAATAACAGACTGCACTTGCCTGAAAGAAAAGCTGAGGTTCATCAAGCATAAACATGGGGAAAAATACATTGGTTTAGAAACCCATAAATCCTTATTTGAATCTGCCAACCTGAAAGTGAAGTAAAGCCCGAAAAAACTATTTTTCTTAAATGCTATGTCTGATTAAGCCATACTATTAAGTGACAGCTGAACTTTAACATTAATATGATATTATTTAAATAACTGTATGACTTTTTTTACACTAAAAATGATGAATGATTTTTGGACAGCTCAATTGACATAAAGCAAGAAAACCCTTTAATGAGATTTGACAAAATGGAGACATATGCAGAATATTCGTTACAGCTCATGTCGCAGGGCTCTTCCTGGGGAGGATATAGGTTTGCCCATGGAGTTTTTTTATTATTATTTTGATTGTCTACAGGCGCTGAACCATCTCTTTCAATTGCTGCTTCCTTTCTCCACGGATTTTGAATTTAGCTTGTGTCATTTACATATTACTCTTAATCAGAGAATTTTGTATGCTACGGTTCAGAGTCTGAATTGTGAGAAGTTTATGAATTGGAAGCAAGGGTGCCGTTATCTCAACCTTTGTCAGCTGAATATACAAGTAAGTAAAAAACAAAACAAACCCCAGGTATTTTCATGAAAAGATTAAGGTCTGATATATATCTTAAATCACTTTGTGTGCAGCTATCACCACATGGCAAACTGCTCATGTGCAGTAACTCACCTTATGCATCAAGCAATTTTCTCCATGTCACCACATAACCTTTGCCCGTTAGCAACAGCATGGAAACAACTGGCTGAACTTTGTGGTAGGCAGCTGCACACAAATTACGTGCAACGTGAGGAGGGCTAAAATGGCCTCTGAAGGATAGCAGTAGCATGTTCTGGTCCTTGAAAAGTTATTATGCACTTAAGAGTAACATTAATTTGTTTGTGAACAGTTTTCAAGGATGGGCAAACATATTTATTAAAGTGTTTTAAACCATACTTAATTTCACAGATATTTCAAGAAGAGTCCTGAAAATTCAAAATTCTATCTTTAGATTGGACATTTAGAGTTTGGACAGCCTTACGAAGAAGCCAAGTAATATATACATCCTCTGAAGTCTTACACAAACTTGGTGAAATAGAATGGCACACTTTTTTAAAGCAAGTCAAATATGATGTTTATGGATAATTAGCCAAACTATGTCATTAAGTAAAGTTATGAGGCAAACGTGTGTACATTTAACTGTGATTGGTTTATTTTTTTATATTTTCCAAGCAGAACAGAAATCATGTTTATGAGGAATTTTGCGATGTACCACCCCCATTGCAGGTTAACAATGAGTTTGGATGATAAAGCATTTAACACAAAGCCTTACTTAGATGTTTGCTAGATCTAACACTAATGATGTCAAATATGCTCAGCAGTAAACAGTTCACAGAAAACTCTTTCGGAGCCTAGGGTTTTTCAGGTCCTGGATGTTGGTAGTCAGGATACGAATTTGCATGGTAAGAAGTCAAGGCTGACATTTCACAGGACAAACCCAGTTATGTCCAGTCAGATAGATTCATATTTCATGTAAGAAGCAGATATAATTACTTTTCAGAGACATCCATACCAAGTATGAAGTAGAAATGTAGCATGCAGTTTTAGATGCAGTAAATGTGTTTTGGGGACTAGAGACTTATTGGCTGTTTCAGTGTTTATTCAGGGCATGCATTTTCATGTTTATAAAGCAATTCTCCATAATTTAAGGTGTTTAGTGCTGTGCATGTGCCAGGTAAAGCATGAATCAGGCCACTCATGTTGGACTCAAGACTAGGACAAATTTTAATTTAATTACAATATTTATATCCCATCCTTTACAAAACATCCCGAGATGGCTTAAAACATCCCAGGACGGCTTACTATCCAGAGGTAAGTCTGCCTAACAGATAAGTGGCTTATAGGACCATTAAACATACTCTAATTTCTTGGATCACAGATATTTATTTCTGAACTGACAAGGGCAGTCTGTACTTTATTTCTACAACAGTACTGTTTCCTGACAGATTAATTCAAGGTTGTGTTGTGTTTCACCTTAAGCCATTATTTTCGTCACTAGTTGCCTTAAATCTGGATTCTGGCATTTTACTTCATCCCTGTCTTGCTGTCTTTTTTACCTTCCAGCACACTTCCCAGCTTGACTGAGCAGTGTCTGAATAATTCCTGGCTAAAGGGACTGCTTAATTTTTCTCTTCATTGATACTTTGATAGTTTGCCAAGGGTTCCAACCACGTATCTCAGGTAAATGAATCCTTCTTTGTCTTATGCATTGAAAATATTCTTGCCTCAGTTCATATGTATCTCTAATCTTTTGTTCATATCTTTCATGGTATTTGAATATTCACACATGGAACTACAACTATTCTTGATGGGAATTTCTGTTTTAAAATGGTATTCACGCAGTTTTTCTCTCACAAAAACTTCTTGAGTAATGGGGGAAAATGAAAAGTTGGAAATTATCCTCATGAATATTTTTTCACAGCATAATAATTTATAAAACAATGACAGACAGCACATATACAGGAAGCTCTGTTCAAAATTACCCAGGAAATTAGACAATTTCTGTGGTTCCTGCATTTTGTGTGTATGTTAAAAAAATGAAGGAAACATGCATATAAGGGTTTGTTCTCCACTCAGGTTGCATATATATGCTTGCTGGATCTTCATATGGCATAATGGACCTCTATCCTTCAGTACATTCAGGCACTGTATCAGGTCATTATGGCAAATAGAAAATGTATATACTTCATATATTCCAATGCACCCTGCCTCTTATTGCTCAGTGAGAGAGTTCAAAACTTGTGTTCCTTGATCTAGTGGAGTATGGAGGGCAAGTGCTTGGGAGGTCTGTACCCACGTGATACATTCTGCTAACAGCAGAAATCCTGAGTGGGAGCTGCTAAAAGAAACTGCTGCCATTATCTGCAGGCACTGCACCAGCATGGGGAGAAAGCTAAAAACTGTATTTAACTTGCAATCTATATATGAAAGAAAGAAAAAGAAATAGAGGGTTCCCTACCTTGCCCTTACCTTCGTAACATTCCTGTAAGGATCCTTGAACTCTTGCCCAAATTTGCATCTGTTTCCCTGAGCTGTAAAGAAAAAAGTATTGTAAGCTTGCAAATGGCCTAAAACATAAAATATTTATATCTAAAAACAAAACAAAACAAATATGTATTGCCTATTATGGTGTGTTATATTATGGTTCTTTGCAGTTTAAAGTGGATATAGGATGGAGGGTCTATCTCCTCTGGGAAAAGCATTTCAGTTTCTCCTTCAACATGGCTGTTACATTTTCTTTTATACACCCTGCAAGGTATCAGATTAAGATAATTTTTTGACCTAGCAGGGGGAAAACAGAAAGAAAATGAATTCCAGGTTGCTAGAATGGTACTGGAAAAACAAATTAGATACAAAATTTTAAAATCAGAAAAATAGTGTAAGGAAAAACCACAGCAAAAATAAAAGAGAAAATATAAAAAGTTCCTAGAAAGGGATGGCAAACAGAGACCCTTCAGAATAATTAGGGGTCCAAGAGAAATTAAATAACACACATTTATAAAGGTATAGATTTTATAATGCAAATGACTCATCTTCAGACTTCTCATGACTATTTTAGAGCTTTTCTAGATGAGACGTTTATTATATGCTTGTGCTTCCTTACTCATGGTGGTTTATGGGTTCTTCAGACAACATCATGATCTTCCAATTTATCTTTTTCCCCAGATCACTTTCCTGATACTTTTTAGGATGGGAAAATGTAGTATTAGAGTGAGGAAAACAGTTTTTTCTGCATTTGAGCTAGTCCACTATAGCACAGCTCCACCTAGAGGTTTGTCATTATATGCTTCCAAAATGTCCTGTCTGACAGCCATGCTCAGCTCCTATAAACTGCAATATGTGATTTCTTTTATGGAATCAATCTATCTCATAGTTGATCTTCCTCTTCTTCTGCCTTCAACTCTCCCTAGCATTATTGCCTCCTCCAGTAAATCTTGCCTTCTCGTGGTGTGCCTAAAGTACAGCAGCTCCAGTTTCATTAATTTTGCTTCAAGGGATCTGGCTTGATTTGATCTAGTACCTACTTGTTTGTTTAGAGGTGAAGTAATGGAAAACAGAAAAGGAAAAGGTCTATGTAGTGCTCAGATCTCAATGCTGTGACAAAACAAAAAGTAGATACTGCAGTTAGCAATCTCATCTAGAAAAAGCCTTACTCTGTGTGTGAATCCCTTCACATTTTTCAGTAAGCAATCAAAGCAGCAGTGGATGTGTCAAAACATGAATCAGCAAAAAAAGCTAAATTAATGAGCATATACTATGAGCAGGTTTTCAGCCTCAGAACCTGTTTTTAGTGCCAGGTACTCACAACAGAAAATATGATATGACATAGTAGTAGTAGTAATAGTAGTAGTAGTAATAATAATAATAGTTGCTGTGGGCTCTGGCATTTCTCTGAACACTGATTAACAAGTAGTATCCATTATTTTCCTGTTTGGAATTGGGCAGGACATCCAGTTTAGACTTTCTGGCATTAAGAAAGTATTAGTGCCAGCACCATTACTGAATTTAATCACTGATGATTGTAGTTCATAGGCCAGAATATATATTTAAAAAAAAAACAACAGACAAAAGAAAATCGTAATTTTCAAAGAGTTGATTCTGCCTGAACAAGTAATAATCTCATAATATAATAAACTTCAGACTACTGATGATTCAGGAGAGGAAAAAGTTGAAATCTATGTAAGATACCAGGGAATGAAAGCTTCGGATGACCAAATAACAAATTATTGTTCTATTACCAATACACCACAGTGTTCTAGAAGGTTAGGGTTCACCTTTATCCTAAGTGAGATACTGATTAATAGATCTGACAATGATCTGGTGAGTGACTGGTAGGGTTGCTAAGCCTTTACTGCATAGCAACAGGAAGATAGTGAGCTATGATTTTTTTGTGAACCACTCTTCCACCGGCCTGGTTGTTGAAACTCCACCCCTGTTTTACTCTGTGTTCCTAATGAATTTATACTCCGAGGTGTTTGAACAGGGTGTATGAAATGTAAGCTCATTGCAAAGTATTTTGTCAGTCTGTTCTTCCTTTATATCGGATTATTGTTGATGACAGGAAAGATCACCTTGGACAAACTACCCCAAAACTTGCCCACAATTAAGAGTTTGAAAAAACTGAAGTTATCCTTCCAAACAATCTCCCCCACAATCTCTTCCTGTGCCTATACAAACTAATAGAGTGAAACCAGTCCTCAGCAGGGGGGTCCCACCATTGCCCTGGCAGGTCCCTTTTCCCATCTCCATATGGAAGCCAGTATAGTGAAGCTAATTCATCAGCTTGTACAAGATGGAAGAAGAAAACGCTGCAGGAATGAAGCCTTATTTTTTTTTTTTTTGTTAAGAGGTATTGAAATATGAACTAGGGAAGCTTTTGTTTTTTCAAGCTTCCTTCTTTTTGAGGTGAGCTTTAATGAGTACCTGAAGTTTTTTTTGTTTTGTTTCCCCCCCTAAGTCTAACAAAAAACAATTTCACCAACAGCATTTCTAATTATTGTTTATTAAATTTTAGCTGATTTGTTATTATAGCAAAAATGTTCATTGATTTGGCCAGTTTTCAGGTAAATAGAAGGTGACCTATACTGAGTCACAGCCCTAGTCTATCTGGCTCAGCATTGTCAAAATTGGTAGGAAGTGAATGTCCAAGATTTCCAAGGAGTCTTTCAAAGTCTTTCAAAGCCCTACCTCTAGACTGAATGTGCGATCTTTAGCAGAAATCAACTGAGCAACTGTATAAATATTTTTAAAGCAGCTTTTCTCTTATTTTGTAAGCTCATTGCTATAGGTGTGGATTCAGAATGTTTCATAGTAAATCTAGGTATTTCCAGATAAAAGAGCTTGGAAAGACCAGTATATGAAACCTTAGATATGAACTTCAATTTTTATGAATGAATGCCATCTTGCTGTGTAAATAAAATATATGAAAATATATGAAACAATTCCACTTCTATCAGCTTTGCAGAAAGAATAGTGCTAGTCACTTGCAAATTTAACATTAAGAGGGATAATGAACTAGCTATGCTGTACAGTGGTGAGAGTGCTGGACTAGGACTCAAGAAATCCGGGTTCTAGTCCCCATTTAAGCATGAAACTCAGTGGGCAAGTCTGGGCCAGTCACTGACTCTCATACTAATCTACTTCACAGAGTTGTTGTGAAGATAAAATAGACAGGAGAAGGACTATATAAACTGCCTTGGGAACCTCACAAGAGGGGAAAAAAGCTAGGCTATGAATGCAATGTATAGTAATTAAATGAATAAATTGCTCCATATAGCACTTCAAACAAATAGAACTTACTCTTTCTCGAGCACGCTGAATCTTCTCTCTGTCATGGCTGAGGTTTTCCAATATGTCTTGACCAATTTGTTCTGCATGGAAACAAAAAAGAAAAATAAGAAACCCCTCAAAATTGTGAAAAATAGAGAATACCATTGCCAAGTGCAAAATCTAACTAATATATTACCAAAGTCTTCACTGAAATATCTCCAATATACCCTGAATTTGGAAATGTTAAGCAAGAATTGTTTGAAAATGTCATAAAGTTGGAAAAACTAGCCATCAACAAGAACTTGAAAATGCTTGCAGAACCAAAAGCAAAACTGAAAAACAGGGGAAAATACTAATTGTATGGATTAACTTACAATTATAAGTTAAGTTATAGTCTTCTGCATGTTTTGATCCACAATTGTCATCATATTTAGCCAGCATAGGAATAATAAAGAATGAAAGAAGTTGTATCTCACAACTGTATTAGAAGGACCAAAAGCATCCTGCGTAAGAGTTCTGTGCAAACACAGGGGTTTTTTAGCTCCCTTTTCTGGCAGCAAGCCCTATTCCTGAAAAGCTTCTATGAATTCTGGGTCTTCATCACATAAAGGGAACTGCCCTTAATGTAGCACCCATAGGACAGGGCTGCATAACCTCTTGCCCTCATGCCTAATATATCCCATGGTACCTCCTGGTAGTCCTCCAGGGAGGAAGACTGAGGTCAGCAGTAAGGATGTAGACAATGGGTTATACTGGAATGGTCCTGGCACAAGCCTAGTAGTATTCAACAGTGCTGGGATTCATGCAAAATGGGTGGGATTTATCCTGCACTGGAAAGGGTAGCTTTTAGCTACATAAGTAATGCCACCCAAAGCTTGTCTATAAGACATATTAAAACCAAAACTGAGCTCTTGGAGGCTCATGATTAACTTGAGAACAGGAGGGAAATTTCAGTGGATTTCTAAAATTCTACTTATAAATTTTTGCTGCTGGTACTTACCTTGAACTTTCAGGATAAGGCTAGAAATTTGAATTGACTTTTCACGCCAAAGCCATAAAATCTCATGTGTGCATAATACAAACTTATTTTTTAAAAGGCCAAAATTGTTAAAAAAAGAAAGAAAGTGCTCTTAAAGAAAAAAAGACTGATAATAAATGTAGCCAAGTTCAACCAGTGCTTTGCAGGGCCTTCAAAAATGGAAAGTGGGCAGGGTTACAAGTCACAATGGGCTCATTGTGAATTGGACTCATTGTGAATTCTTCTCACTCTCCTTCCTCATCAGTCCAGCCAGCTCTGGCATCTGTCTCAGTGTCCTTTGTGCTGAACCTATTTGGTCTCTCCATCTCAGCTCTGATTGCTATCCTATTGTTCATTGCGGGTTTTGTTTTGCTTTCAAAGTCTCAAAAAAGGCAATTGGGCTCATTTTTTTCTAGTCCATAAAAACTATGATTTTGGGGTTGTAACTTTTAAAGTTCTTATCATTAGTAGTTCTCTTGCAAGTGTTCGAATATGGGTGTCCAATATGTGTAGTCTTGACTGGTCAATTTCCTTCTCTGTTTTGGCTGTCAAAGAGAGCAATGAAAAGAATAGGTATACTGCATAAAGGCTAATTTGTACATAGTTGCCAGAATGAATATCCTGGTTGTCCGTGGAACAGCATCAGTAAATGGAGAAATGCAGTGAAATATGTACATCCACTGGGTGTGGGGGGCGGATATCAACCCTTTAGCAATAGAAAAATGTACGTAAGTTTTATGGCTGAGCAGTAAACAGAGGGGGAAGTTTCATACCTGCATTAACTACTCCATTAACTACTCCATTACTACTCCAAACTTCTACATTAATTTCCAGTCCTTAATTTGTAAAAATTTTCCCTCCACTTCCAATCCATTGATTTTGCAAATATTTCTGTAAACACACAAAACTGTCAAGGAACCTTAGTAACTTAGTAACCTTAAATAAGGCCTCTCAAAAAGATCAACAAAAGAGGGGAGCAAATATCTCTTTTGCACCTCTACAGTAACTGCTTTGAAACAGGTACAACACAGAATCAATATCTCCCCTTTCTGAAGGAGCTGGAGACTCAGGACTCTGAGAAAACAACAGTTTTTAAGATCATCACATTAACAATTGGGAGATATTGTCTTCCAACCCTTTTTGTGAACCTTCATCACTTCCTCCTTTACAGATGCTTTTCAATTGACAGCTAGGCAAATGGTCACTGGCAAGTGTGCACAATACACAAAGTAGACTATATGCAGTCTCATATCGTCAATCTGTTACCTATTGCACTTTGCAACTCCCTTTGACAGCAGAAACAGACTAAATTGGACCAACAAGATTGTAAATTAATATTTTTGTTAAGTGTGTATTTTTGAAAGACCATCACTACTAACAAAATAATAAATGTATGAGCCCAATTGCACATTTTTGAGGCACCAAAAATAATTTTAAAAGCCAAGGAATAAGTTAAAATACTGTCAAAGTGCTATTTTGGCACAGGTGGAAGGGAAGTCACTACTTAAATCACAAAGACAAGTGGCAGTGCAGCCAATCACAGCAAACTAGGATAAAATCATGGATGATACAACAACCCATCATGGACAAACACAACCATGAAACTAGCAATAGGTTCTTGGGGTTGCTCGTTTGTGAAAAATATGCCACCCTGTCAAAACTGCACCAGATTCAGATGACAAGCCACTGTAGCTGGCTATCCATGGTGAACTGTGTCACACAAACCAACTCACTTTGTAATTGGCAACTTCTAATGGCCAAGCTATCAAGACTACAGTGCATTAATACTAACCAAGACTGGAATGCTGTCAACCTTGACAAAGTTCTTCTCTTATTGCCAGATTTCAATAAATAATGGAAGGAAAACATGTCAGTTGAAATATCAAAAAAAAAATTTTTTTTTGATATGATACTTAGGGGCGATACTTTCAGCTATGAGCTAAAATAGCTGCATTGCCTCCTAACCCATATACAGAAATAACTAGAAGGCTCAAAAACTTTTACTGCTGACACCTTTTTGGATCCTATATTGAAAGATAAATTGACACTAAAATAGCTACTTCTGGCCAGACTATCATCAACATAAACTATTCTCAGTTGTGCTATTAAAATCAGTGGCTCTTCTGAACCTCCCATCAAATTAATAGCATTATAACATGCATATGCAGGACAGTATTGGAGCTGTATGCAGGTTACACTCCCTGCACAAAGGAGAGCTAATGTTCCCAGAAGACTAGAAATGAGTGGAAACACTTATCTGTGGATCAGGACAGGTGAGCAGAGTTCCCTTATGTGAGGTCTGCTGGTCTGTCCCATTCCAGAAACTAATGCTTCCAGAAGCACAAAATCTTTGTTGCACAAGCTGAGGTTCTTTCTTGCAGAGGAGAACAGGTGTAACAAAACACCGTGCTAGATAATTCCCATTGCACATACATGTGCTTGGACCCATATTAGCAATTTAGTTCATGCAACAGGCCTTCTCTCTGCTGCAGCCATTAGAAAAACCACTGTAGAGGATTACTTTGGAACAGTAGCAGTGCACAGGAGCTGCAGTAGCAGGAGAAATCAGCAGGCCCTTGCCTCCTATTTCAGTAGTTATTTTCACTCATGCAAGTAGACTTTGAGAATGAAACCATGATGTTCTAGAACTTTGGGGCTCAATGGACAAAAATTATGAGAAGCATTTAAATACAATTATCCATTGTTGAGTGTTCTTTTTTAAGTTTCCAGTGCTATCAAAGTATTCAGTATGGAAAACTCGCATGAAGCATTAAAGCTGATATATTTACATGGAATTACAGCATAACGACAAGGTTTGTGATGTTGCTACGGTAGCTGCTCACACTACTTTACAAAGCACAGTACTCTGTTTTAATGTCTATCAGAGAGCAGCCCTATATTAGTGGGCTTCCCAGGTCCACATCTGATTTAAAGATAAAAGATTAAAAAAAAAAAAAAAAAGGAAGCCCAGGGACTTTGATGTTACCCACCAAAAGTTAGAATTTTGACAGGAAACAGTGGTCACCCAATCGCAGGCCTTGCATTCCCCACTACTGTGATACGTAGTTCTTTCTTTCTTTCTTGATTTATAACCTGCCTGTCTCCTTACATAGAACTTAAAGCGTCTTATATTACTCTCCCCCTACTGCTCTCAATCTTATTCCCACAACAGCGAACCTGTGAGGTAGGTTGGGCTGATAATCTGTAACTGACTCAAAGTCACCCAGTTGTCTCCTTGGCTGAGTGGGAACTAGAACACAGATCTCTTGCCTCCCAGTCCTGTGCTCTTGACCACTACACCACACTGGCTTTTTATTTACATAGCAGTAGTTATATTTCCATTTTTAACTACACATGTAAATCAGCACATGTACATTCTAGGCAAATCTGTTTCCCCTTTTTCTGGTGATGCATTTTGTCTTTTTGCAGATGCATAAGCAGCCATGCTAAAAGTTGCATGAACAGAGCCTTCACTATGCTCTTATCCTCTAGCATTCGAGGGTACTTTTTAATTCCCTTAATTCCACTTATTTATTTATTTATTTATAGCATTTGTATGCCATCCTATCGCATAGCCTTGGGATGGCTTACATAAATAAAAATAAAACATAATACAGATAAAAATCCAGATCCACCCTGGCTACATATTAAAACCTATAAACTGATATTAAAAGTTATTAAAATATCATTGAAATAAAACGGACTTAGCCTGGCGCCGAAAATCAAATAATGATGGCACCAGGCGGACATCTCTGGGGAGTGCATTCCATAGGCGGGGCGCCACCGCAGAGAAGGCCCTACTTTGCCTCCTAATGTCTTTCACAGAGTGTTCCCGGAGGAGGACCTCTGCTGCCGATCTCAGGGGGCGGGAGGGCAAATACTTCTTTCAGCTTCTGAAATAGTTCAAGAATTTAGTTTAAGTAGTTTAAAGAATGTTCTACTATTTACTTTGGGAAAGATTTTCAGAATGCACAGTGAGGAGGACCTCCAGATTTAGAACTTAGGTAGGTCAACATTCGGAGACCTCCTTAAGGCATATACCAGTGTTTATAACTGAAATATTTGAACAGTGAAAAGTCCCCTTCTTATTACAGCACATACTGGTTTTGAAACCCCATGGTTCAAAAGTAGCTTTTCATGAACACGATGACATCCTGTTAACCTTCCCACACACAAACCTCCCAGCAGACTGGGTATATGACATATTTAGCAAGTCCCAGACTTACCTGATAAACTCTTTGAAGCAAGATTTTTTTCTTTAATTAAATGTACATATTCATCATGACAGAGCCCTAAAACATTTCTCAATTCAGAAGAGTGATAAAATTGACCCACACTGTTCAGAACTGCAAAAGGCAGACATCATTCTATTTTAATACAATGCATAAACTATCTAGAATCACAAACTGGAAATATTTTTACACTGCAAGTATAATTTATGTGCTGCCTGACAAAAGGCATGAACATTAAACAGACAAAATATCTCATTCTTAAGTTATGCTGCTATGAAATTATAACACACCACCAAGTGTAAATTCATCATTCAGTCTAAGCCTTAAAGGGACAATAAAAGAAGCTTCTTGAAATCCAGATTTACTTTGTTTTCATGTCATTAGATTTGTCTAGAGAATAGTGTGATACTTGGCTGGTTTAGTTGTCATGCTAACTGGTAGTTTAGCATGGAAGGACAAGCTGCAGCAAGCCTCCATCTTGCAAACTCCATCTCCTTCTCTATGTAGAGCTCTGACAAGAAATTCAGAAACATTTGATTCCAGTTTAGATTAACCACAGCTTGTCACGTCTGAAACTGGGCAAACTGTGTTTTATTCTATCTATGATTAGATTAAGCAAGATCACTTCAACCTTCTATGTACAAAGCTGGCTTGTTTCAACTAATTCTAGTTAGTTCAACAGAATTTAGATTTTGGAGAACATGTTGAACTGTGAGTTCATCTAAAACAGATGCAGAAGTTTCTGTTCTCCTCCACATAGCTCTGCTGGTGGAGGAGGGGGTCTTGTATGAACCTGAATCTTGCAGAGGTTGGTTCTTGTAAAACTAAGCCAGTGGGAGCTTAATAATTGATAGCATTTGCTCTTGTGGCACAGCAATAGCATTTATGATATAACAGAACAGTATGTCTTTGAATCATTAGGATCTGGTTTAGGTATAGCAAAATACTCAAGCTACCCTCTATAGTAAGCTACAATGTGTGGAGTGGAGAAATAAATTATTGTTTTGCATTACCTAGACACAAAGTTAATGGCTATACTTATGCCTCTATGTATTTTAGTAGATAACAAACCAGACATTATCTTTAGCTTCACAGTTCTATGATATACAAAACCTCACTGAAGGAAGTTAAAATTAGTGACTTTAAGAACCGCAAATCTATTGTTAGACAATAATTTATTCAAACTAGCCTAAAAGATATTAAAAATTGTTCAAGCTTTGAAATTCTCCAGAACTATTTGTCAGGCTAAGTGATACAAAGGAGACAGACACACCAAAAAGTACACCAATTAGGGCATACATGAGGTACCTATAGTTTAACTCAGCTGCAAGATGGCATCTATACTCCAGCCCCATGGTCACATGTCTGCCCTACTCTCTCCTCATTTCCTGCCTTTTTACCATCTAGCCTGAGGAAGACTTCTTGAAAACATAAAAGTTTACACACTCTTTTGTGGCATTTTGGTTAGTCTAAATAGAGTTATTTTGGCCTCTGTCTCTCTCTCTTTCACACACACACACACACAGAGAGAGAGAGAGAGAGAGAGAGAGAGCGAGAGAGCGAGCGAGCGAGCGCGCAACACAGCTATCTTTGTTTTTTAAGAACCTAGAAACCAAGCATCTGGAATCTGTAAAACAATGAGCACATTGGTGACAGATTAGAAGGGTGGAGGTAAAAGAGGGAGTGGTGCTTTAAGGAAAAGGCAGATGCTGTACAAGGTAGTATGTGGGGCTGCAGGGTTGGTTTGAGCTTTTGCTCTGTTTATTCCCCCCTTAAAAGGAACAGAGTGCTAGGGTTAGGGGTAGGGTTGCTTTCTGACTGGTGACTGTAGAGATGAGGAACAGAGGAGGAGGAGGAGGAACACCTTTGTCACCAGACAACAAAAGAAGAAAGGAGAGGATATCATTGCAGACCTTGTGACTGCTCCTTAGAGGATTTACATGCTTTGTCTTCTCTGGTTCACTGCTGAAACTAAGCAGGTGTTAGACTTTTGTCTGTGTTGGCATAGTTCTTTGTTAGCTATGGCGAGGGGTGCAGGGTGGGGAAATAAAATCTGTCTGGACACTGTTGTTTGTTGTTGTTGTTGTTGTTGTTGTTGTTGTTGTTACATTTCTATACTATCCATAGCTGCAGCTCTCTGAGCAGTTTACAACAAGGTGTAAACACAATAAAATATGACAAAGTACATCAAAGAATTTCAGAAAAAGACCAGTCTATTGTGAAAGCCGGATGCAGCACAATTCCTAATAGATTTTCTCAGAAGTAAGCTCTGCTGAGTTTAATGGGTTTTATTTTAAGGAAAATGTTACACCTTTCATTTCTCTGTTCCTTACTACACAATGCAATGCTACATATATTTATCTATTCAAACATAGTTTTCATGGAACTTCCTTGGTGCCTAGAGATTTCACTCTTAGGTAGCAATCCAAAGGCCTTTAGCATGGAAACCAGTGCCACGATTTGTTGTGGATCCATCTTCCCAAACTGAATCAAAGAAAAACATATTCAGAAAAGGGAAATTTCTTTACTGAACATTTATGCTGTCATATAGGCGTTGGGGGGAGACAAACATGCACACTGCAGCAAGAACAGAAGAACATGAGAAACATCTAAAGAGACCAAACACTGTAGTGAGGCATGACAATGTTGTCATTGCAAAGAGGAGGAGGAAATTCATGCAGCCAGGATGGATAGAGACATAGTGTGGAAGCCTGAAAATGTGCATTTGCAGGGTGACTGGAAAGTATCTGTATGGAAAGAAGGAGCAACTACCAGTGGGACATTCGGCAGTAAAGACTTGATGTGACAGACCAAAAAAAAAAAAGGTTTATTGCACTGGTGTTCCCTCTTTCAAAGCCCCTTTCAGTGGGTCACATGTTCTGAGCCTGTGTGATGAGCATTCAATAGTTAACTAAAGTCAGTTCTTAAAAGTTTTAGAACAGGAGCCCCCAGTCTTTCTGAACCTGTGTGCTCATTTGGGAATTTTAGGAGCATACCACCACAAAATGCTTAATCAGTGGATTGCTGCTTTCACATCAATTTGTTGCATTTATGGAACTTAGAATGAGCCTTGTTCAACAAAAAAAGTTTATGATTGCCTTTTGGCAGACACCAAAACATGTGTTTTATAAGGGATGGTTTATTTCAGCTACGTACTGGTGATACAATACAACTAATGCTTATTTTACACAACGTTTTCGCACTGTTGAGTAGTTGCTTCTGGGGGCAGGGACAAGGTAAATTATTATACAAAACTAAGTTCTAAGTTTTGTACTTAGAACAGTCTTTAATATTCCCTTTATTTCCTGCTTCATGGAGATTAACAAATGGGTGGCGTAAATAGATTCTCTGCACTAAGACAGCTACAATATTATAAGGATAAATGTTCACATCCTATAATGCAATGGATTAAGGATCTTAACAACATTTTAAATAGGTTGCATACAGACACAACCTTTAAATGGATATTTATTAGGATATCTGGTGTGCTTTTGTTGAAAATTACATGTAATTTCCAGAAAGGTGAAATTCATATATATTTAATGCTTTAGTTATATATACAAATCCATGTATATATATTTAAAAATGAACGTTACAGTGCCCATAGGAACGCCTTCCTAGGCACCAGTACTGGTTCCTTTAGGTGCCACAGGAATTCCCAGATTAAAACATTTATGGGGTCAGAACACATAGTTTCTAAAGGAACATTAATCCTTGGAATGCCTTTTCAGAAACTGTCCGGCAACAGTACAATCCTATATATGCCTACACAAAAATACCTCCAGGAAATTGAAAGAGGACTACAAATTGAAACTGCTTTCCTGTATGTATTTATAAGGTATTCTGTACCCCAAATATTCCAAAAGTGAATATATAAGTTACATTGGAGACATGTCATATTTAGAATTGGATTGTTTTTGTGCAGTTAAGCAGTTTTTGCAAGCTGCCTTGGGACAGTTTTGCTCTGAAAGACACGATTTAGAAGTCCTTTAACTCATATAGAGGAGAGTGAATGAATGAAAGTAAATGACTAGAAATGGGGGTAACGAAATGAAGGGGAATTAAGCTGGGGAGCAGGATTTTAATGGGAAATTAATTAGGGCTAAATAAATAATTAATACATGGAAATAATTTTGGGTGATCTTGAAGTAGGACATACACTGAATAATTTATCTCCTTAAGAATTTATTTGGTGTAATTTTTTGTTGGGAAACTGGCTTGCACTCTGCAAAATTTTAATTCTAGCATTTATTTCAAATTTGCAGCTTAGAATATAAATTAGCATATGCGAAATCTGATCCTCCTTTTCAGTGATACCTAAGTGGTCACTATAGCTGACAAGGCTATTAGCATCAAGGTATGGGACTAGTTAAAAACATTCTTGGAAGCCCCTTTATGCCGTCGGTATCAAGGGATATGGAAGAAGCATATTTTATTTTTATTTATTAATTACATACTGCAGAGTTATTTCAGCTGCACCAACAGTTAGCTTATCTAAAACTTTTTCTGAACTTCCTTCCTTTATCTCCAACCCTATGAAGTCTACATATTTCCAAAGGGACTTCACTGCGAGAGGTTTGACTTAGAAATCCAAAATACAAAAAAATTAACTTTAGAAAGGCAAGCATCCTGTTTTGTTTCATGCTGTAGAAAGAGCTTTTTCACAACAGACACACACACACATATTCATGTAAAATGGGAAAGGACAACATGTTTACTGTTGGACATACATGCATACGAAAAATAAAAGAGAATAAGGAAATATTGAGAATAAGGAAATAAAACAAGGTATTTTAATGACTGCATTGGATAAATGTTGGTGATTCTGATTACTCATTTGAAATGGCAAAGAGAGCTGCATTGAAAACAATACTTTTAAGAGAATATGCTAACTTTTCTTAAGACAAGAGGACCTAAAAAAACACAGGTTAACTGATCAGAAACCTAGGAGCTGGCTTCAATGCCACTCATTCTTTGAATATGAATTAGCACTGGGTAATCACAGCATATTTATGAGGCCTTTTGCCTGGTCCTCCTCTCCTGTGAATGCTGTATTATTCATTGCATGTGCCCTGACCTCAACGCGCTCCTGTTCTGACAAATCATACTTGATTAAGACAAATCTTTATTAGTTAGCTAGTCAACTTCCCCATTTATCATTTGCAAATCCCATTCTCCTTTTTGGATACAGTAGAAGTGACTGAGACCATTTTTCTCCTGTATAAAAACAAAATGCTTGTTAGAGCCAATAAGTGCAAATAGAAGAGTAGGAATCAGTAATAGATGATAAAACATCAATTTAATGGGTATAAATTACAAACACTGCAAAGCCAACAGAACAGCATGTTTCTGGTGGCCTGAGAAAAATGATAATTAGCCAATCCTTTCACTAGCTTCAATTTCCCCCTTCCAGAATAAACTCTTGCTTGAAAACAAAGTGCCACATATAAAAAATGTATTGCAAAGTTGCAGACATGGAGTTCTATGGTTAAAAAAGAGAGTGAACAAAATGGGGAAGACTGCTGTGTAGAGAGTGTTCAAGGCTCTTAGCAAAAAATAAAATTAAAAAATAAAAACCCTTTTAAAAGTAGAAACATAAAAGAAAATCAGTTCAAAAGTATTCATGAGCCTTCAGCACTGTATGAAAATGTAATACTTCCTTAAAATGTGGTTTTAAAACCTTTAAAAAATAAAAGTCAACATGATTTTTTTTTCCAGAAGTGAATTTAAAATAAGGTGTGTGTGTTTGTGGGGGGTGGGCTAGTTTGATACTCAAGATTTATATTTAGACCTGATTGTGATTTTCTTTGTTAGGTTTATTTATTTCAAACTTTTCTTGGCTGTCTTTCATAGCAGGAGTTGGTATAAAACAATAAAATTCACATAACAGACACATTAATAAAAACAGCACAGCAAGGACACTCACATAATAAAAACCATTGCAGTAATAAAAACAGTAAAAGCAACAAGAATAGGAAACACTCTAAAAATATGAACATAAGTATAAAAATAAAACTTAGCACATACAACTGCAACAATAGCCCAGTCCTGTAAAAATGATCCAGGGAAGCCCAGAATAAATTTTCTGGGCCTTCCTAAAATCTGCAGTAAATCCCCAAAAGGAACTTATTCCAGAGGTTTGGGGTCATTGAGGAAAAGGTCCTGTCTTTCGCAGTTGCCACCTAACTCCTCTCACAGGTTGGCAAAGCACCTCTCTTAAGTTCAGGCAGTCTAATATGGGTGAAGATGGTCTTTCCAGTAATTTGATTTCAAACCATTGAACATAGTATCTAAAGCAAGAGAAACACACTAGTAGCCTGTGCAGTTGGCACAGTATGGGCATTATATGTGATCAAATAACCTTGCCTCCATCAACACTTGGGTAGCCACATATTTTTTCTGAACTATCTTCAAAAGTAGTCCCACACACAAAACATTACACTAACTCAGCCTGGACATGACTTGTGCATAGATAACTGAGGTCAGATCTCCAAATGGAGCTACAGCCACAGCTAGTAAAATGCACTTCTGGAACTGCAGCAACTTGGCTTTCCCAGTTAAACAGAGTCCAGACTACAAACTTGGCCTATTAAGGGAAGTGCAACCCTATCCAAGACCAGTTGTAAAGATTGCTTTAGTCCTAGTCCTACATTCTTAAGCACCACACCACACTGTTTACTCTCTTCCATTCCCAAACAGCCCCCAGATGCTGGTGCACAAGTTTAACAGGCTCTCTTAGATGTGTCGATGGAAATGAGAGGCAGTGCTAATAATACTTCTGCCCAGACCTCCAGATTACTTCACCCTGAGATTTAATGTACATGTTAAAAGCACAAGGGACTGGAGGTAACCTTGCAACAACCCATCAACTAAGTGGCCATGGAGGTGGAACAGCGGTCCTGTAGCACCACCTTCTGAGACTGCTCTACCAGGGGGAGTTGGAACCGTGTCTTCTGTGCCCAGCCCAGATAAATTATCCAAACGTATACTATGGTCAATAGTATTGAAAGCCACTGTTCCACTGTTTCACTCATTTTTCACTTGAATCAATGACTATTCATATAGGTACTACTTAGCAGTATTATCAGCTCAAGTACTTAATTATATAACACTGAAAATAAGCAGAGACTCATTGGCAAATGTTCTGTACCAACTTAAACACTTAGTTGCCATAATTTAATTCAGTGGCTTCTTCATGGAAAGACTGGTAGTGATCATCATCATGTCCTTCCAGGTTTCTTTTCTCTGAGTGTAAAATGCTAGTCTCTGGAAGATGAATTGAAGAGGCAGGCTAAGATAGTCGCAACAGCAACTACATCAAGACCAACTAATACACCTGTCAGGAACCTCCTGCAAAATTATGCCAACAATAGCTTATCTTTAAGTGCCATTTGGGCAGCAAAACACAACTTAGAATTTAGAAAAATAAAATGTGCATAATAGTCTAAAGTGAATGGATTGAAGCCAAATTTTCTTATTGGTAAATGGAATAACTCTTTCTGTCCTCAGGTGGAAGAAGGATCCAGCAGAGGCTTTCCACTAGTTTTGCAGGTTCACCTTTTCCCTTGGAGACTCCAGCATCACCTCCCATGTTGTTCCACCACACCCTCAGAAAGGGCACAAGGGCTTTAAGTGGTACATATGCCCAGACTTCCGTCCCTGTTGGTTAAGCAGATGATTCCTAGCTGAATCACAGTTCTGAAATCTGAAATCTTAACTTCACACAAAAATAAGCAAAATACCTCATGTAAAATGGAATTGGATTCACGGAAAGTGGATAATTTTGAGACTGTTATAATTTCAAGCTTGTATATCCAGAAATATACAAGCACCAGAAATAAGTGGATCAGCAGGCATCTTCTTAGCAAATTCAGTAGAGACATGTGCTATACCATACACATACTAATAACAACTGAACTTCAGACTCTGTGGTACAGTGGATATGTTACAAACAAATGTGTTTGACAGAGCCCTGACAGACTTTGCTTATTGAAAATGCATCTCATCTGATGTTGTCCAGAAAAGGGACAGGGACAGGGAGAGGAGATGCTTAAGGCTTTTTCATCAGCTGTTTTTCTATTCTAAATTGACTCTCCAAATATTTTTTCCTCTCAGGCCTCCAGATGCATTTAAAATCAATTTTGTTAAGTGTCATGCAGTCATCATCGTCGTCATCATCATCATCATCATCTTCTTCATTGCCACATTACATTTCTATACCACCCATAGCTGAAGCTCTCTGGGAAGTTCACAACAGTAAGATACGCATCCAGATTTCAACCATGGCCAACCCTGCTTAGCTTTCAAGATTAGGCACTTCAGGCTAATGACCATACTGCATCTTGAATTTGATCAAGAATTTTGTCAACTATATAGTTTACATACATTTATTTCACATAGTGTATTGACATAATGTTGCTGCCAATAATCAGAATACAACCTTTGCAGAGCACTGAAGCACTATTCCTGTTACCTCTCCTATTCTCTCCAGATTCTCACTGTCAAATGCAAAGATTTTTCTACATCGCTCATGTATTTCCAAATATATCTTCACAGATTAAGCTTGCTTTAAAAAAGCACAGAAGCTGGAGTTCCCAGGTAGATTAATTCTGTACCCAGTACCAGTTGCATCCGTTTGGCATGACAGCAGCATCTACACACAGCCTGTATTGAAGAAGCACTTGCAGTAGCAAGCTTCCCTTCATTTTTCCTTCATATCTGCTTATGATAGGGCGAGGCAAACTGCAAGACTTCCACATCAGCACCACAAAAAAACATTTCGACATGGCTGTTTTTCCCAGTATGCAGAAGCAATTTGATGCAGATTTAGAAGTCAATAATCTTTTATTTCTTATATATTGTAAATGTTATATTGTAATGAATGATAACTTCCAATCAAATCTAATTAAAAATGGTTAAGCTGTTCATCAAAGTATTATAATTATTCATGCATACTCTACATAGGAAAAACCATCACATTCTGACATATCAATATAAAACCTCAGTTTACCAACACAACTTTGCTGCAAATGTTCAAAATGTGTTAAACTGATGTCAGCATCTCAGTAATTTCACAGTTTTAAAACAGTTAGAAATGTAATGACTACACTGCACTTGATTAAAGCATTTACAGCTCTAATCAAAACCTGACAGCAAGATCAAAGATGTTAACTTAAAGCTCTCTTCTAATTATGTTTAAAATGCCACACCTCAGGCCTGTCTCTCCTCTTCTTTTTCAAACCAAATTCTGCTTAAGAAAGATCTAACACTTCTTAACAGTTCATTATCCAATAAAACTATTCAAAGCTTAAAAGCAATCTACACAATTAGTCAGGACCTCGGGGAGTCCACCGGTAGTCTTTATTACAGGCCTTCATATTAAAACACCTTAATTATATTTGTCAAATGGATTTCATTAAAACCCATCGTCACTTTAATTTTCATATTTTGACAGCACTGGCATAGACATTATTACCACCTGCCATGCAATGAACTACAACAAAATTATCAAATTCCTTCAAATATAATGGAGCTTTTCCTCTTTTTTTCCCACCTCAATGCAGATTTCTTCCATTTACAGAAGAAATGGCAGATATTAAGAACTGCTTAAAACCAGAATGTTTAAACAAACAACCTAACTTCTAGCAGTTATAGCTAGCATGTATATAGGAAAGGAAATTAGGAGTTGATTGCCAGAAACACTTTATATGAAGGTAAGACATATACAGTAAAGCACTTCTGAATTATAAAGACAAGACATCAAACAGAATTCACAGATATTTAATCAAATGACAGCCATCAAGACTTGAAAGCAGAAGGCAGTCTAACTTGTACTTTATGCTACTGGCACATTCGGTATACTGGTATGGCTTTACTGGGCAATGAATGCAACCCAGACTTGCAAGACGTTATTATGGTTGGATATTTTAAAAATGTCTATGAGACATTTGTGTGTGCGCGCGCATGTGTGTGTGTGTGTGTGTGTGTGAGAGAGAGAGAGAGAGAGAGAGAGAGAGAGAGAGAGAGAGAGAGAGAGAGACTGACTGACTATAGTAAACAGCAGATGGAGACTGTTTATCCAAGGATTTTTTAAAATAGCAGTTAGTAATATTCCAGAACTATTGAACGATGAAATCAGAAAAATTGTGTTTGGCTAGTTCCATTTTTCCTAGCATAAGAGAGGGAAGAAATTTTGCAGATGTATGGATAAGTGAAGTGATATTGATGCAGGATTATATTATACTTTAATACATGAATAGAAAGGCACAATATGTTTGAATAACTGGGAAGTTCCCAGGGAAGAGAAAGTTGTTTCTAAGAAATAATAATGATAATAATTGATAAAACAGAAATGCACAAATATGTTCCATAAATATAGACCAAACCCAATTTTGGTTTATTGTTGAACGCATTTCATAGATTTCTTTCTGAGATAATATATTGTAAGCCAATGCAGACAGCAACTTGCATAGTAATAGCTCCTTGCTTTCATAAAACTATTAAAAGTAAGATATAAACAAGTTACTGGCATTTGTATAACATCCTTTACACTTTTGTACAAATGGCTCTGGAATATGAATAGTTTACTGTTCATTAAATAATCTTTGATTATTGTGAATAGAATGGGTAAGAATTTCATGTATTAGTTTAAAATTAGCCCTTTTCCCTTAAGCAAAACAAAATCCATATAACTTGATCCTATGCTGGAGTAAGCACAGCCATAGTTAGGGCTCCTATATCCATGTTGAGACTGGTTTGTAGCCCAGATGCTGGTGCAGATGCTGGCAAGCACCTTTCCACACCAGCTCAAGTGAGAAAAGGACTTTCAGAAAAAATCCAAGAGCACTGAAGAGGCAGTATTATTGGCAAGGGTCATCAAAAGTTTATCTGTCGCCATTTTCCCCAGTGTGGCACCTTTCGGATATTAATGAACTACAACCTCCATCATTCTTGGACACTGCCATAGTGGTCGATGCTGATGGGAACTGGAATGTAAAACACCTGGAGGAGCTTAGGTTGGCAAAGGTTGGTTTAGAAGAAAGACAAACCAAGTAACTGCAGATTGGTATGTGACTGGTGGAACAGGCTGGTTAGCTCATTGTTTGGAATAAAGCCCTAGCGAGGAAATACAATTGGTATATGCCCTATTCTGGTTGTAAGTCTGTAGACCTTGACAGCTAAAAGTGAGGAGGCTGGAGTGCCCCACCAACATTCCTGAACATGTGACATTCAAAAAACCTTCGCATATTTAGCACTAAGATGCAGCATTCAGTTCAATGTGTTGACAGTCCTCACAAATACATTTACAAGCTGATTCCGATGAACATACTTAGAAACTCCCTACATGTCTTTGTGTTTATTGTGTGAAGAGCAGCACCATGCACTTTGAAGGGACAATCTTACCCCCTCTTTTGGCTGCCACATGTGCAGCCTAAATGCCTGTACAGGCACTGGTCCCTAGGAATTGCTTAAGCAGCCAGAAGCTCCTGATGGATCTTCAGATAATATTCTAAAGTTCTGGTATACATACTACACTCAGTATAAGGATGCTACCAGAAAACAAAGACACACCACATCAGTGCTCAAACAACTATCATCAGTTTGGAATGCCTTCATGTCCTGCCAGGACTTGTAGAGAGACCATGGAAAGTCTTAATGTACGCATCAAGGTCCAAGGAAGAAAAGTGCCATTTAATTAAGAGACTATAAGATCAACTGTGGAAAATTTGTTTGCTTTGGATAAATCAGTGCAGTTTTCCACACTGAACAAATAAATGGGGCCATAAAGTGTGGGCTGAGTATCAGTGTGTACACCTCATTGGAACCCTCAGACTGGAAGCTTGGACCAAATTGATGGAGCCCTCAATGAGTTGTCCACTTCAGAAAAACAGACGGCTGAAATTAGAAGAAACACATCTCATTTGATGTTGAAGCACAGAAATGGACTATAGCTTAAGGTCTGTGATTCCCACTCTCAAACCCATATCATTTTTTGCCCTCTTCTGGGAAGGCAACACTAATTTTCTCTATCCTTTTTATATAAACATGTGTGTGTCCATAATGTAGTATTTCAGGTTTCCTGAACATAAACAGGTAAACTAAATGTGTGTGTGTGTGTGTAAAGCATTTTTAAAAAATCGTGATAGTTATCCCTTTATTAGGTGTTAAGCACAATTTCTAGCTGGAATTTATCATCCCAAAGATGTGAGTTTTGATTTGTGTGAACTTGCTTTTGGATTAACTATGAAAACAGAATTTCTTCCCAGAATATTGAATATGTTTCAATCTGATGATCAATCTGAAAGGTTTTATTATCCTGGTTGCTTAAAAATTAATGCAATGAAATAAATAAATGATGATGATAGTAATAATAGTAGTAAGTAATAATAGGCAAATACTGATGATAAAAAGCAAGAGAGTCCCCGTTTCTCATAAAACTGTAATAAGTTGTCACAAGGAGCACAAATTATGTATAGTTACCATGCTTATTAACACAGCATAGGTGTGGTATACATATTCCTTGTGTAACTGTGTAACTGTCACTTTTTTTGCCTTTTTGCAAACAAGTACTATCCACTGGAAGCTTATCAACAAAGCATATACCCTGTTGTCAATGGTAAATAATTTATTAAATAAGTATTATTACTAATAATTATGGAAAATATGATAGTTTGCCACTCTTGACAGACAAAGCTATTCATTGTTTATGGAGGATATAACCTCCCCCTCAAAAAAAAACAAAAAAAACAAAAAAGAATCAGTCTTGTACTGTGCTGACATTTATTCTATAGCATTTGAAGTCTCTTTGATAAAAATGAAGGCCTACAGAAACCCTGCTGACATTAAATTCAGAGACAGAGCATATGCACTGATGAATGAAGTATTCTGTATGCAGCATCCTTTAGATTTTGATATTGCAGCTAGAGTTTGATAGGACCATCTGATCCAATAGGTTGCTATACATATGCAAATAGGTATATTATCAGTATTATTGATGTAATACTGGTATTTATCATATTATTTGTATTTACATGCAGGCATGTAAATAAAATGATGTACTATTCCTGTAAAGTAGCACAACAAGCCAACAAAGAAAAAGAACATAAAAAAGAGAAATGAGAGAAGTACTACCCTATAATATAACTTCTCTTTTGGTTCTCAAAATTGCTTTTCTCTGTACTGCTTTGATAGCACAGTTGTGGTTCCAGGGACTATCTGAGATAGCAGCCTTTTTATAGTGGGATACTTGCTTCTCTGTACTCATGCTCAACTAGCTCCTTGTGCAAGGTTCCTGTGCCAGGTAAAGTGTCTTCTACTAGCAGTCCAGCAGAATATCCCTGGATCCAAATGCCACAATAAGGGAGCAAGAAATTCCCTACCACTATGCCAGTATTCCTTGAACAGGACCTTGAACAGTATGCCTGTCCATGTTTCAGGATTGAGGGTACTATCTAACTGTGCCCCAGAGCTGGCACTAATGATTTTAGACTAGCAAAAACTAATTAGTGCTTGCTATGGCAATGAGGGAGAGGAAGTACTAGAAATGTGGCTTTGACAATATGGCAGCAGTAAGTTGGGACTAAAAGCCTCAGTGCTGTGTTGAAATATCATCATGTTAATAGAACTATAGGAGAAATTATGTGGGGGGATAAGGGCCTCCTACTGCTATAGAATATGGGTCCTGGCATAGAGATCAGGTTCAAGTTGTGTAGGATGCCAGGCAGGTGGTGATTTCTAAAGACATTCCCCATCCATACCTTTCCTTGATGTAGGTTTACAGTAACTTTATGGATTTCAAAAGAATCAAACAACCTTGTAACAGCATTACATTTAGTTGTTCCCAAAATCTTTTAAAATGTGTCCAGTTGCGCTGTTTGAACATTTCATATGAGGTGGTATCAAAGTCTCAGTATAGAAACAGAAATATGTCAAATTACATTTTTAAAATTACATGGACAGTATGGTTTACCCTGAAACAACAGATCCAAAAAACAAGGAACAGTCTTGAAGCAGACAATGATATAAATAGTAAATAGATACTGACTCCTGCCTCTCTTTCTAAACTGAATCAAGGGCCCCAGATAAACATAAAAAGAATACAGCATCAAGTCCAATTAAAAAAATTTCCCTTCATTAAAATATCATTTGTTGATTTAGTTAGAAGTTCTCTCTTCTTCGCTGTTATGATTTAATAACCACAATTAGACCAGTAGTTCCTAGAAACTGAAAGGCTGCAGCTGGACGTCTCTAGACCAGCTAAAACAAGGGATACACAGAAATGATTCTTTGTTACCTTTGGAAAGATAAATTGTATTTAAAATTATCATCAAAAGAGAATGTTGTACAATAAAGCAATCAAAAAGTTTGCAATGCTCAAGGTTTTAAATGTGAAATAAACAAAATCTAGACTTCTTTGGGCTTAAGCATCTGGTCGCTGCAGGATCATTATAAGACCACCTAACACATTAGATGCTTCTCTCTTTCCAAGGCAAACCAGTTTATAGGAAATATGCATTTTGAGCTATTCTATGTCCCCCATTCTTTATGACTGCTTCTGATGTAGTTCTCCATGGCTGCCCACTTTCCTTTGCTTTATTACTAAGACAAAAAATAATGCATCTATACAAACATCTGTCTGTTTCAGTTTTCCACAGGTATTAGCATTTTCACTGTTGTAAATTTATGTATGAAATTAGCCACTGACAAAGCTAGTCTAAAATAAATGTGGGTGGCAGAAAAAATACGCAATTAAAATAGTTAAACATCTTTAAGTCATATCATAACTCTGCCACCATTTGGAAAAAATATACTGGCTTACACTAGTTCTTAATCTGAGTTATGAGACTGCCAACCTAATAATATAAGCTTTAGCCAACAGGATTACTACCCAGCCATAGAGATATGGGAAGCCAAGCCACAGCAAGAGATGTGACTCAATATATACTGTGAAGCAAGTTCTCCTTCATTTTCAGACTTAGACCTGGTTTGCACATGTGCTAATTGTGGCTTAATTAGTTGTGGGTTAAATGACCCATAGTTAACCTACAATTAGTAGTTAGGTTAACTCAGAGCTGTTTAAACCAGATTAACTATATTGTCTGGTCTACATATAAGTTAACAACCCTGATCAGGGGTTGGCTGATCAGGGTTTAAACATTCAAAAAGCCTGTAGCATTTACCTAGCATGTACTAGTGCATATTGTGGGTCAATTAATGTTACATGTGAACAACTACTGTAATTAAGTGTGAGAACAAATTAAGTCCTCACTCTAAGTACAGGCTTCACAGCAATTAGCTTTCAGTTTCTCTCTTGCTAAGTTGGAGAAGGTCAAGAAGTACCGGTAGCTCAAGCTGCAATAACAATGTTAAAAGATGCCAGCACCTCAACAACATGAGAGGCTCAACCAAAACCAGTGTTTCCCCCCATTTTTCTTCAACTTGGGTTCTGTCCAGAAGATGGACAAACCAGGTGCCCTTAGTGTGTTAGTAAAGCTTTCATAGACATTGGAAATGGAGACATACCAGGTCCAGTTAAGTTATATAAAGAACTAGCAAGGACTGAGCTCGTAGATTTAATTACATGTGAGTTGAAAATGTCTCCAGTGAGACCTGATTGCAAAGAAACATATACTGATCAGAGAATCCAAGGTAATGAGAACAAGAGTTCACTAAAAATAAAGTATTCACTAAAAATGAACAAACAAACATTTAAAGTTGATTAGAATACAATGCACAGAGAATACTTTCAAACATGCCACTTTCAAAGTGCTGACTGAGTAGAGGGAACAGAATTTGTGTACCAGTTGCTGTCACAGCTCAAAAATTTCCTGAAGCTGTTCTGACATATGCAGAATTCATGGGAAGGGGAACTGCAGAGAAACCCTGAGAGAAACAAATATGTTTCTATAACAAAATATAGGTTTATGTGGTGTTTTTCTATACAAGGTCATAAATCTGCTGTATCCCAGAATTGAGACAGAAGCATTACATGAAGAATGCTTGACTTCCTGACTTCCTGCTGCATGACCTCTTGGTGGCCCTGTAGTATAGAATAGTACCACAAATACAATAGAGAAAATTGAGCTTTCTTCTACTTTCAAGAATAGTGCTGCATTTTCCTCTATTCTAAAACAATGGTAAAAAGCTCTCCTTAAAATCAGAAGTGAAACTGGATGATCATAACATCATCTAAAGAAACCACAGACAACTGTGGCGTGCACAACAAATGGCTAAGGTAGAAAACCTGTCAGTTGGAGAAGGACTATTTCACTATACACATGATTTCTAGGAGAAAAAGAACAGCATAGCAGAGAACTGCAACAGTTTAACCCCCAATCTATATTGTTACAATATACTGTACACAACCAGATGAACAGATGCTGTTAGGAGCCGCTTAGTTTGTAAGAGAAAGGGATAATGTAATTGAAATTTCTTTCGATTCTTCTTCCTTTAGAAGTTAATGTGAGATACTTTAATTAAAAGAATCTTTCACTGTGTTCATATTGATCAGTTGTGCGCTCAATAACTTGCCTGCCCACAGAGTATTCATGGTTTGAAGATCAGATTTAGCAACATTCTGGATACATAAAGATTGCTATGAATAAAACACAATTTTACCTGCAGGTACTGTATTGCATCTAAGTATTACAAAGTGCCCACCATTAAGTAACATTTTCTGCCACAAAGAACCTATTTACTTCAGAGTAGTCTTAAGAAAACCCTGTGTACTCTATAGAGAGAATATTCAGAGGGTATTTCCATGTTATTGCAAAACTCCGGGCAAAGAAGTTTTTTTTATTCTCTGAAAAAAAAAATGCTGCATGAGTATTGCGCAGTATGTCACTCCACATACAAGAATGCAAGTTAGAGCCACAGAAACAATTACTTGCACAACACAAAAATCACAGTACAGCATATATGTAAAATTGAGATATCTGCAAATAAGCCATAGGGATCAATTAAAGACAAAGTCCACCCTGAAAAGCACCAGAAGAGCCTCTCCACAGAATGACTGGATGACAAATGGGAAAAAACGGTGTAAAACAGCGTTAAGCAATGCACATTGGAACTAATAATATTGCATACATTTTGATGTTTCAAACTATTCCATTCATATATGCTGCCAGAAATGTAAAAGATCTGATTCCATGTGCTGCCATTCTAGAATGGAATATTGTGAATGTGGACTTTGTATCAGGCACTCCATTGACTGTGGTAAAGACCCAACCATGGTAACCATCATTCCCATGCACGGACCTGCCATGTGGCATCACTCCAAACAGATGTGATTCTCATGCTATTGGAGGCATATGTGAATGAATCTTTTTAAGGAAATGTATTCATCAGTAAAAGTGAAAGAACTATCGTCAGAGCATCCTGGGGCCATTAGACAATGTCGAGATGGTTATAGGATTTTTTTGGATCACCAGCTACGATGTTGGAAAATTGTTCCAACCTCTTAGCTGGAAAGCTACACTTGGATGCTTGGATCTCTTCACAGATGGTATAGAAAGAACCTAAGGCAAGGAGACTGCCGCCTAGCTCCAGTGTATCCTGGCAGTGCCTCTCCTTCCCTGTCTCCTACTCCAAAGAGCTGCACTCCAAATGCGTTCTTTTCACAGAGAGAAGGAGGGAGGGAGAAAGGTTATGGGCCATTCCCAGGCTGTGTCCTAAAAATATCCACAACACATGCTATAGTGGGATGGGATCAGGGTGAATGCAATGTTCGGAATTATTAGCAAAAGCATTTATTTTGTGCTTTTTGAATGTTAAAAAGTAATATGTAGGGGACACCCATACATGCAAATAAATAATATGTAGGGGGAAAAAACTATGATAAACTTAAGAACAAGATTCCATGACCATACATCAATAATTATTACTTTTAAAAAGGGAAAAAAGAAAAAGCAGCCTGTTGCAAGACATTTTAATGTGCCCACACATAGTCTGTCACACTTACAATTGCTTATACTTGAACAAAGAACACTGGCATACTTGACAGAAAACTTCTCAGTCTACAAACTGAGAACTCCTAGGCATATGGCCTTAGCCTGGAGAAGAGTGCATAAGCTTTATGTCACTCACACTTCTGTTCCCTTCCCCTTAGGAATGTTTATCTCCCGGCATTCCAAACCACCATTCTTAGCATCCATTTAGCATTGCAGCTAGTGATGAGAATGGAAGCTAAAATATTTAGTCTTAAATATATTTTGAAATTACTCTCCAGGAAATCATCTCACCATATCAAAAATAACTACTCTTAAATCACCATATTCCTGCCAAGGTAAGAATACCAGATCAAATGTGTGATCTGCCACATGTATTGGGGTAATGTGAAAGCCTTATTTATTTATTAGATTTATTTCCCACCTTTTTTCTTTAAAAAACAACAACAGCTCAAAGTATCTTCCATCATTTTCCTCCTCCAGCTCTCAATTGTATTCCCACAACAACCTTGTGAGGTAGTTTGGTCTGAGAGTCTGTGACTGGTCCAAAGCCAACCAGTTGGTTCCATGGCTGAGCCTAGAACCCTAATCACTAGGGTTCCAGACCCATGTTCTTAACCACTACTCCATGCTCATTCTCATGGAGAGATGATCCTGTGCTGTCCCTCACAGTTCCTAGCCCTAGATTATTATAATGGGGATAAGTCAGCACCAGATCTGACAACACCTTTGTCACAAAGGCAGGGAGATTGTTTACCACTGGGGATCCCAATACAGCAACAGAATCTTTAATCACTCTTGATTTATTCCCAAAATGTATACTACACCCCTTTAATACCCCTAGTCATTCGCAAGTATTTTGTTAAACAAAATAAAAATACAGTATTACACTACCCCAAAATCAGGTTTTCATACTCAGTTTTTGTCATCAGAAGCATCATATCATGGGAACAGAATTATACAGTCAGGAAAGATTCCTGCCTGAAACCCCAAAGAGCCGCTGCTGATTGGTGTAGACAATACTTCCCTTGATAAAGTAATGGTCTGATTTCCTACGCTTTGGTTTCAACATATCACATGGCTTACATAATCTGCTAGTTCTAGCACTGTGCAAGTTAAAGCTCATACAAAATGCCACTGTAAATGAGACCTTGGTGAAACATGTTACATGGTATCCATCAGGGTCTTCAAATGTGCACAATACAGAGTGAACCACCTTGGAGTACAGAGTTCTGTGTATGCCTAGCCTGGACAGGACTATATCCTAAGAACAAGAGTAAGTGTTAGATAAGAGTCATTTACACAAAGAACATATGCATCTATATAGTTGCTTAAGGTAGTGCTGAACAACATTTGCTGCAGTCTGGAAGTCTGCATGTCAAATCTCAGTTCAGCTATGCATTCAGTGACCTGTCTTACTACATTTCTGTCTGACAGCTTTTGTCTATGACCACGGTCAATTCCCAATACTGGTTTACTTCACATGGCTATACACTGTTATAAGGACTGCTACCAGGATCAATTATGTCCTAGAATTTGGGCAGTTAAGAAAATGTGATGTGACTACATCACAACAAACAATGAAGTTATAATGATGTCAGTCAAATGTATAGCAAAAGGAAAAAAAAAGAATTAAGATACACTTACAAGTCCACATCTACACTTGCCTCTACATTTAACTGTATGAGTTTTGCATCTAAAGATACATACATCACCACCCTATTAATTCATATTTATATTTAAGTGCCTTAATAGTTTAACAACATTTCCCCTTTTGCACAGAGAACAGATATTCTTCTGCTCTTTTGAATCCTTCAACATATTTGTTCAGCATTATTTTTTCATTCCCTGTGATTCTGGGGGCACTCAGTGTTTAAATAAGTCTCTCACATGTAAAGCTTTGCATTAACTATCGATCAATTTTGGCTGGAAGTTACTGTGAGGCACTTTTAGTAATCAGCATGGCTGTTCTGAGAGCATCTGGAATATAACCTCAGGTAAACAGCACAGAACACAGAGTACAGTTCTTCCGCTAGCAACATCTCTGGCAGTCTCAATACCGCTGCTAATATTTCTTCAAACAGAAAACACAATTCTTATTTTAACAGGAAAGCTTAGAAGGTAACACGAACCACCCATACACAATTAATTCTATATGCAAAAATATAAAATTTGTATATTTGAATATCTTACCACCTATAAGATGTTAGGCAGCATCATCCCTACTCTTTTGGGTTCTGAAGTGCAAGCTTTAAAAATAGAAAGCCAGAGAGTATCAAGAAGGTATATATTGATAAGTACTGCAGTCACAGTAAGACATTGCAAATATACACCATTTTTGACTCATTCATTCTTTGGCACATAAAGACTTGAGCATGAGCCAATAAAAGCCAAATATTTTCATATTACTCTGCATCACTTCAAAGAAATATGTTTTCTCTGGAGTCAGTTCACCTGATGGACATCAAACAGACAGTAATTAAATTATGTGCACACATTTGTGAACTAGTTTATTAAAGTACAATTCACCAGGAAGCTTCTAACAGAGTGGCCTGGCTCACATGCTGTAAGGTGCACCTGCACAATGACGTAAATCCCACTCAGTACATACTGCAAGTCACAGAAAGATATTGTGGCTCGATTAAGCTACAGTAGCTTATTTTGATTGTATAAACCTATTCAATGTATTCTTAATTTATCTCAAGGTTTGCTTTAGTTTCTCTTGTGCCAGTCAAGCAGTCAATTTTCACATAATGGTCACTGAAAAATGAGTTACTCTGATTGGTCTACGGCAATGGTTTTCAACATTTCCACACCTGGGAACTGGCAGAACAGGAAAACCATCTCAGAGACTGCTGAAGCAGAAACAAAAAGCACCATACACATATTCTCCCCCCCCCCCAACCTTTCTATTTGTTAAACACATTTTCTACAGGAAGCAAAAGAAATATTCAAGTAGTTTCAACTTGAAAACCATGGTCATTACATACAATGGAAGATTCACACATCACAGGACCACCACTGGCAATATGCCATAATTGGTTGGTTGTTGCCTAAACAATCCATGGTCTGCCTGACAGATGACTGGGCACCTAAAGTATTATTCTGCCTCTCCCTTCCCTTCGGTTGTCAATGTGATATCATAGAGACCATCTCAGCAGGATGATCTGGCTTCCTGATTTATCTTCGCCACAATCACAAGCCCTTTTTCCCCTGAGATCTTCCCTTTGTAATCCTCGGCTAATGATCAAGTGTGAAGGTTTTGTAATCTGAAAAAAATCCTTGGCAAATGGGTTTGTCCAACACAGGAAATCCTGCTAAGAATTGCATATTGAAAGTGTGTCACTGTGCACATGGTGACTCATCATGACTTAAATAACCCACACTGAGACAGCTATGTCATGTCAAGCTGGCCCTCTATAAAACCTTTCATGTATTTGTTAAGTACCAACATATAGGGTTTCTGTGAATAAACATGAAAAATCACAGTTAATCACAAAAAAAGTGAAAGAGGTTGTGAGGGTTGACCAAAGAGTGACAAGCATAGCTCTGACTTTGGGTTTGTTTTGTTCTATCATGCTTCTGTGTCTCATAAAAAGAAGGTATTTTGGGGTCAGAACCAGAAGAACGTGACTAACATAGCATGGTGAATATGCACTATTACGTTTATGCAGTGATAGAAATATGGTCAGAATGCAACTTTTCAGTGACTATCAGAGACAAAAAGAACTATTGCAATGATCAGTGCAAAGAAATAGAAGAGAACAACGGAAGAGGAAAAACAAGGGACCTCTTCCAGAAGATCCAAGAAATCAAAAGAAAATTCAAAGCTAGATTAGGAATGAAAAACAAAAAAACAAGAAAACATATTTTCTTACCAGGAGAAAAAAAAATGGAAAGAATATACAAAAGAACTATATGGGGTACTATATGTTCCAGGCCTGTCTGTGTCCTGGGGCTCATGTTCCACATCCCCTCCTGTCAGTTGCAGACTGTGGCTATTCTCAGGGTCCACCTGAACACCTGGAGTGGGCAGCCTTGAGATAAACCATCCCACCTTTTCCATCTTGACATCTGGAGGACACATTTCCCAGGACTCTTCCTCCTCCCTGAAGAGTCCAAGTCTTCCTGGTCTTGAAACATGTGCTGACAACTGCCTCTTTCATTCCTAACAAGACTGACAGAAAGACAAACAAATGGGTCCTGTATCAAAACAATATGACCGAAGTTGTCATTCTTTGGAGAGGGCAAGACTACTGAAGAAGACAAATGAATTAGGGAAAGTTGAAGGAAGATGAAAGGGAAGACCAAATATGAACTTGGAAGAGCTGAATGGACCTGTCAGGGACAGGACATTTGGGGTGCTTTCATTCATAGGGTTGCCATAATTTGGAGAAGACTTGATGGCACATATCAACAACAAATGTTTGTGCATCCTTGTATTTGCATATTTTGCAGATCCGTGGTCCAGATTGCCGTATTTATGTAGAAATGAAAGAAGAAAACACAGAAATTAATTTTACTGAAAGAGTTGGAAAGTGCATTAAATAGCTAGGTGACATGCTGCTCTTGTGAGGAATATTTTCCTTCCATATATGTATTTGTATAGCCTAAGTTCATTTTCCAGGTGCTCCCACAGAATATGTATAAAGAGGTGGCTAATACCCACGTTGTAGAATTTCCCTTAGACAGCTTGCCTTACACCATCATTATTGTCATCTTTGGTGCCAGGGAAAATTTGAATAGGTTATTAGTATCAACTGTGTCGGCACATTTTTAAATTTTCATATTTACATTTACTTTGGCCTTTATGATGCCTTTACTCTGTTCTTAACTTTTGTTAGGTGCTTATGCAATGTTCATGTTTTTATACTCTATGTTTTAAGTTTTACTTTGTGGACTGCCTAGAGTTTTGGCTACTGAGCAGTACAGAAATATAATAAATTAGTCATTAGAACTTACTTCTGTGACACACAGCTGCTAAAATCAGGTGCCTATGATAAGCAGATATGCCATATGTTTGCAGATTCATTTATTTACACAGATTTTTCTTGAAATAGTTCAGATTGTATCTTTGTTAATGTTTAAATTCAAGATGCATTAATAATACAGCCAAACTTTTGGTATAGTGTTAAATTCAGCTTCATTGTTTTTATGCTTTTTGGGAAACTTACAGGAAAGTTTTGTGTAGTCTGAAAAGTAAATGCTCAACATAAAAATAGGTAGCTGTTTTAAAGAGTATAAAACGAATAAGGTTCACACCCTTCAGTGGGCGATGGATAAACATCATAAAAGTAAATAAAGTTCTGAAATAAATGGCTCCTGAAAAACCCTGTGAACAACCCACTCGTGTGTTGTTATATTTTGGAAAGTCATTCAGAAGAAATTGCAGGTGGTGTTAATGATGATTTCAGAAAATAACTTCACATTAACATTTATGCTGATCAGTTTAAACAAAACTGACTTGGCATAGCCACTGAAAAATGCTGAACAGCCTCTTGGAATGTAGGTTTATCCTAATTTCCCCATTATATTTTATCCTTAATATATCTCGAGTCAGAGGAATTTTTTCACTTGCTGAAGATTGCAGTGGGTGGTGGCATCCTGTTGCAAGATTAACGAATGATATTCTTAGCATTGCCTGGATAGAATGTTAGTGAAATTTCTGAAGATAAAAGTATAAAGTAGGATTAGTAGATAATTTAAATATACATATGAGCATGATATAAATGAAACTAGTTTTCCAAAGTCTCTTTTCTTTTGTTGCATACCCTGTATCCTTAAAGGTAGAACATAAATATAAGGATGAATTTTAGTTGAAAATTTAATAGCCTTGGAAATTGGAATTGGTGACTGTAAAGTCACATTTTCTGAAGAAGTTGAAAAGTTACTCAATTCAGGTGGGCATGGGATAAGAAAAGATAAAGGGAAAAACTCAGTAAAACAAAACAGACACTATGTAGAATGTCTGATTCTAAGGCATAAAGATAGACAAAAGATTTAGCAGACCCGATGTGCCTCAAGAGGAGTTAGCAAGACAAAAAAGCTTCATTGCACACCTGCAAGAAGGTAACAGTGCAGTGCAAAACTCAGAAACAAGACTGAAAATAGTAACGCAGAGCAGAGAACAGTGGTAGCCAGATTTCAGATTTTCAAGATCTTTAAAAATAGAATTCTGGAGATCCACCAACCCGGGACTGGAGCGAAAGATAAGGAAGAAGGCCAAATGCGTATCCTATGTGACTACTAGAACTACTAAAGCTGCTAAAGCCCTCCCTCCCGATAGGACTGTTCATGCCCATTATGTATAAAAGGGTTGAATTTTGAGCTCAGGTATTTTTTCTCCAATACCAGAATTCACAGTCCTTCCACACAAAAATCCTCTCCTGGTTAAACCAAGCTTTCTTCATTTCAGCAGCATAATTTACAGAAGGGTGTTGGGGAAAACAAAGTGGTAAAGGAATTGGAAATCGGAAAACCTTGCTGAGATCACCCAAAGATCTACTTACTAATGGATCAAAACCTTCTGTCCCTCCCTATAAAAAAGGATTTCACACACACTTTTCAGCATTACAGCATTTGCTTGTTTGGAGTCATCTCATACAAAGTGAAAGAAGACAGTCTCAATCTCATGACTTAAGCAGGTTTTTAATTTTCAAACTTATTCTTGATTATTAATTTCACTGCCCATCCCCTTTTCCTAGTTCACGTGTTTAATGTTGTGTTAATTTGATGGTTTTATGGTTGCATTTTAGTCACTATGTTGTTATTGGTTTTGTGATTGTAAACTGCCCAAAGAAATGTGCCAGTTTACAAAATCTGAGTTACGAATAGGTAACTCAGCAGAAACAACAGCTCATCCTTGTGTCTTTTGTGCTATTGTTTATGAAATAAGAAAAAAATCATTCATAATGTAACCAAAAGTGTGACATTTGGTTACATTAGAGCCAGTGGGGTGTAGTGGTTAAGGGCATGGGACTGGGACTCAGACGGTCTGGGTTCTAATCCCCGCTCAGCCATGGAGCCAACTGGGTGACTCTGGGCCAGTCACAGACTCTCAGATCTACCTCACAGGTTTGTTGTTGGGGGGATAAGATGGAGAAGGAGATGTAAGCTGCCTTGAGCTCTTGGTAGAAAAAAGGCAGGATATAAATCGATAAATAAATAAATAAAGTATTCCTTGGAGCTGTTGGACAATGACAAACATTGCTGAAAATTTTGTGGGTGCCACTTAAAACAATACTCTGTGAACTCTCTTCTTAATCACTAGTGCAGTATAATAAAACAAGAGGAATAACATCCCATCATTGATCTCCTAGTTTTCCCACATGCAATACACTTCATTGGCTGCCACCTCCACAAGCAGAGAAACTTGGACTTCATGCTATGAAAGCCTTATCGTTTTCATGCAAACTGTTTCATCCCTAGCAAAATAGTCCACCATGAATCACCAGGTCCCCCAGGACCAACATTACAGGCATCATCAGCACCACATCTGAGGTCATCATTCATATAATGGTATCATATTTGCTCTTTATCTATTATTACACTTGTTTATATCCCAGTTTTCAGAATTCAATGCCTTCCATGGTGGCTCAATATAAAAATTTCAAGGTTCTTGAGAATCTTAACATCAAAATATAAAACACACAATAAACAATATTAATATCATATTGTAGGCCATTAGGACTTCCCATAGGACAGTTGATGGTAGATGCCCTATGGGGCTGGAGTTGGGGGAGAGGACAACAGACTAGCTGGAGCAGCCTCTGAGATGGTCTCTGTCCACCTCATCCTTTGTCCAGAAGTCATTTTCAATGGGCAGTTGGTTGTAAATGAATAGAGAAAGAGAAAGAGAGCTGTTCCGGGAAGGAGCAGGGCTAACTAGTAAGATGAAGTCACCCAGTGGGCTAGGCAACACAGGGATAAACTCAAAGGAATGAGCATAGGGGCAAAACAGAAAATATGAACAAATGTAGTGAATTGTGCAGTGTACAAGGCCATCAGACGTAGAGTGAGGAGCTTCAGTTGCAAATCTACACTTAGACATGAAACTCACTGGGTGACCTTGGGCCAATCTGCAATTCTCAGTCTAACCTACCTCATACAATTGATACAGTAACATGGAGAAGTATGATTGTGTACACTACACTGAGCAAGTGCTATCACAGCTACTAGCAGCAGCAGCAACCCAGCTATTTAAAAAATGGAAAACTCAACATGAAAAATTGCTCACAAGCAGGTAGGTAAGCTATATGATTAATTGACACAGGAGTGAATTTTACAACCAATAGCAGTCAGTTTCATCCTACATAGACTACAACATTTCAGACTTGTAAGTCTCAGTTTCAGGCTATATTTTGTCAGACCTAGAAGGGTAATCTCAATCAAACAAACAAACATACAAACAAACTCAAGCAATAGTAAAAGTCAACAGGGTCATTTGGACATCTTGCTTAAGAACATACAGTATATGCACAGGGGCAGAAAAAGTACTAAATCCATTCATTAGAAATATTTCAAATATTCAGAGAAAGCCAAAGGAAATGTATGATATAATAGAAGAGAGAGAGATCAGTTTTCATTCTTTATACAAAATTAAGACATACTGGGAACAGACATATTCATACTGGAGAAAATATAAATACCACATACTGTAATTTAATGAAGCAAAGAAACTTACATAAAAATTATATCCCTTACAAATGCTGGCAGCAATACATCTCTTTCACAGTTGCTTATTCCCTCCAATGTACTTTGTGATGTTATCCAAGAGGCAAGAACTTCGGTATTTTTCATTTTCAGACTGGTCTTTGATGCTTGACCAATGGATGGATGGAAATAATTAACCCTAGGAGATAGCTGCATTGCTTTTTATATGTGTGATCTATCCTCTCTACAAAACTCAAGGAAGATTACAGAAATGTTTTGAATTGTCCAAACGAAGGTAGAGAGATGAGGGAAAGCAAACTGCAGTGCTTTAACTGACCACCTAAGCATTTCATATTCCTTCACATATACCTTCTTTTCCTTCATTTATTACTTAGCAATTCCCTAAGTTTATTCATTCCTAATTCATATTTATCGCTTGAGTATTCAGTTTTCTCCTATACCCTTTCTAATCCCTCCCAAGTGACACTGAACGTGATTCACTACAACATTAGCTTTACTAGTAGAACCATGGCCATGAACACTACGTGCCAGACCAATTTATTCTCCATAGCATTCTGATGTGATAGAGCTCTGTCAGAGGAGTGGACGCTAATTACATAAAACTACCGCAGCCTTTCAAATCTCACAGCGTTTTCTTTACAGAACATAGATGTTCACACTCCCCACAGAGTCATTTTTTAATTATGTATCCAAAAGGAATGTGGCTGTTGATCTAGACTGAGGCATATGTCTTGATATGTGCAAATGTTTTGCTAAAAATTGTCTTCACTGTTCAATTTTCTCCCCCAACCTTTCACACTCAAATATATTCTTTGCCAGCATTCTTCCTCATGAATCAGTCTAAAAATAAAGTAAAAAAAACACAAAACCACTAGAAGGAATCCCCCACAGCCTCCACAGTAAAGGCAGTAAGGAGCAAGATTCTATCTCACAGTTTTAAGATCTTATCCCTCTAAGCCATCATGCTGACTAAACCTCTATGCTTTGATCAATAGGAAGCTAAGTGGGAATTTAAAACAAAACAAAACAAAAAATCCTGAAACACCCTTTAAGCAAAAATAAAGTTGCTTCTTTATTACATACAGGCCTTTTTTTCCTGGTACTTGAAGAAAATAGATTTTAAAAAAGTTTTAAACTTGTATGATTCAGGATAGAACATACAGATTCAGCAGGGACAAACAATAGCTCAGACTCAGAAACTTCAGAACACAAATCTTGAGTCAAATACTATGTGATGCATTTAACTTCAGTTACTGCACGGGCATGGAAAATACATAACCTATTGTCATTTGACTGAGTGTAATGAAATCACTTTATCTTAAAATATTTCATTTAGAAAAAGTGGCTTTAGTACATTCATCCTTTTTATTGGTAACAAGGCATTGTCCCTGTACTGCGATTTATTATTCTCTCCAATTAATCCACACAACCACTGTTAGTTACAATACCCTATTTTGTAAACAGGATTAATATAAAGAAAACAAGAATAATGGGAGGCACTTATGTGTCCAAAAACAGAAGACAGAATATTCTTCAATTGAAAAACTTTTATCCTGCCAAACAATTTAAGAAATAAATTTTCTTTTTGGGGACCATATACCTTCCTCCAGATGTGATGCAAAAAATCTTTCCAATGCTTCCTCTGCCTTAAAATACTCCAAAAGAGCATTTCACATAGAGTAATGTACAAACAAGTGAGTCAAGGAATGAGCTGGTCTCACTCTGCAACAATCCTGCAGTTCCTAGTTTTCACACATGTATGGAGAATCATGCAAGGGCTGATGGGGCTTAAACAATCTATATAGTCTATGCAAGGAAGATTTCTAATTTAACCTCTAACGACAGTTGGAGGGTTTGAGACGCATGAAAAATTCCTAGGAAAAATGGTTGGGTAAAAGTATTTTTCAGTTCCTCCATGGCAGGCCCTGACTGAGCTACATTCATACCACCTTGTAAGAGCTTGACTCTGTAAAGGCAGGTGACAGCATGCTTAGGAATTGTGCAAATATTGTTAAAGTGTGACCAAAAGAAAATGGGTAAGATACCAATTTCTGGTGGTAATAATAATTTCTGGAATGGGGCAGGTTGGCAGAGCTTGCACTGGGCTATTTCCACTCATTCTGGAGCATCCTCCAAATGTCACACTTCTGTTGCACAAGAGGTGGCTTCCACTTGACTCATGGAGTGGGTGGGACCCACTGCTTGTGCAATGGAATTTGCAGGGTTCAAGAAAATCACTGGGGGTATACGTACCCCACTGGGTTCTGCTGAAGTTATCCTACA
Source organism: Varanus komodoensis (assembly GCF_004798865.1). Lineage (NCBI taxonomy): Eukaryota > Metazoa > Chordata > Lepidosauria > Squamata > Varanidae > Varanus > Varanus komodoensis. The sequence continues at coordinate 103,207,290 of NW_025335268.1, read as the reverse complement.
AAAAGTAATTTTTGTTTTATTTTAACAAATTATGAAGATGACTATTTTATGACATCCATTTCCTAATATTTATTTATTTATTTAGAATTTTTGTACGTTGTCCCCTTGCTATATAGCCTCGGGACAGCTCACATAAATAAACACAATACAAATACAGTTAAAACCCGGAAACACCCTGGCCGCACAATTAAAACCCATAAATACTAAATGTTGTTAAAATATTGTTTGAATAGAATTTGTTCATACTTAAGTGGAGGTATGAGAGGAGTATCTTTTTAAATGTTTGCAGTCTAGTAGACACTAGATCTTTGAATTTCTAATCTCTGTCAGGGCCGGAGTAAAGATGTGCAACTTCATGTAACTGGGCACAAATGTTACTGTGGCACTTCCTTTCATTTTGTAAAACTGTTGAACCAAGTAGACTGGTCTGGCCAGTTTTTTTTATAACTTGCTCTTACTGTAGAATAAATGAATCCAATGTACAGCAGGTAGAGTCATTAGCAACATGCAACATTTTCTGTACGTATGCATGGGCAGATGCTCAGATAGTGATCCTTGGTGTGAAACAGAATGGAAAATCAGACAAGGAGGGGTTCCCCCCCTCCCATTTGCAAACTACTGCTGCTAAATGAATTGCTGCAGTAACTAGTTAGTAAACATGTTTCTTCCAGAAGTATATGAATTATAAATGCAAATATTATTTTTATGAATTTATTTATTTATTTAGGAAAAGTGTAGGCCATCCATCACTGCCTGCTTTGGATGAAGGTATCCCACAGTTTCTATCATAATTTTAAAATGTTTTCTTTAACTCAATGCAGTTGTGGAAGGGGGTATTGTGAATGGGCTCCAGTGCTGGAGGAAAGGGCTTTAATGCACCTCTCTCCCTGTCTCAGTCTAAAGCTCTCCTTTTATAGCTGTCATTTGCTCTGTGGTCCAAAGTATACATGCACTCCTATGGGCACAAAATATTTAGGTAACACCCATTAAACTATAAATAATAAGCAATACTTCACTGACTGCCAAGTCATCCAGCTAAGTCTATACTCACTAAAGATTAAAGAGTGCATCCTAAATTATTCTTAGTATCTCTGAAGAAGTACCTTTGAAATGACAAAATTACAGTGTGGAGTTTACTCAAAAACACAATATGGGGCAAAGTGAAAAAGTAGATTTCAGTGCCATCTTTAGACTTTAGATGCCCCTCTGCAAGATCTAAACACTGGCAGATATAGCAAAAAGGGTTCCCTGTTTTCTTGAAATAAATGCTTCATGCTGCAGTATAGGATTACCAGTCCTGATGCATTTTGTTTTGAATCAGGTGTCTGTTTGAAAAACAAGATGTGAAGGATAATAATCTGTATTTTTCCACTATTCTGAATTTTTTTTTTGTTCTTTGATCCACCTTTTGCCTAAACATGCATTTGGGGATGCATTTTTAAAAATCATTTTGCCGTACTTTGATAGTGTTGCTGCTGCAACCAATATGAGTCCAAACTGGTCTCCGCTTATACAGCCAGCTCATAAATTTCCTCTTATGGGTATTTGGCAGCAGTTGTGCCCTGCACTAAGTCTTTCTGTGAGATTATATAACTCCCTAAGAGCTGTAATGTTGATATGGCAGTATTCAAAAACCAGAGACATTAGGGCATATCATTTCAAGGTTGCCTGAATAATTAGTAGAAACACTGAACACTATCATAAAATAGTAGAATTGGAAGGGGCCTCTGCTATTGCAGGTTAGCCATTTACTCCATCCCACTAGATGACTATCTACTCTCTTTCTGAATGTCTCCAATGTGGGAGAGCCCACCGCCTCTCTAGGTAACTGGTTCCACTGCCATGTTGCTCTGACAGTGAGGAAACATTTCCTGATATCTAGCCTGAACCTTGGTTGTTGCAACTTGAGTTGATTCTTCTGTGTCCTATCATCAAGAAGTGATCTTGACCTTCCTCTTAGAGACAGTCTTTGAGGTACTTACAGAGGGGATATGATGTGCCCCCTCAGTTTTCTCTTCTCAAGCTGAACATACCCAGGTCTCTCTCCTCATTGGGCAATGTTTCAAAGCCGTTGATCATTTTTATTGCCATTCTTAATTTTTCTGTATCTTTCTTAAATCTTGGTGCCCAAAACCTGACACAGTATTCCAGATGAGGTCTGACAAGTGAGGAAAATAGGGAAGCTACTACTTTTTGTGATTGGAAGGAACACCTCTATTAATGCATCCCAAAATAGCCATTTGCCCCTTTTGCAGCTGCATTGCATTGCTGTTGCATATTTAGCCTGTTGTCCACAATTACTTCAAAATCTTTTTCTTTTTCAATTCCTTTTTGCCACATAGTCCCCAGCTTATATCAATGCATTCTGTTTCTTTTTCCTAAGTGAACGACTTGGCACTTGTCCCTATTGGATTTCATTCCGTTGCTTTTCACCCAGTGTTCAAGTCTATCAAGATCACCCTGGATCTTCATTGTGTCTTCTAGGTTGTTCCACCCATTTTTGCGTTGTCTGCAAATATGATTATCTTCCTCATCTAAATCATTAATAAAGATGTTGAAGAGCACTGAGCCCAGGACTGAATCATGTGGCACCAACCAGTTTGCCATCCAGTTTGAAAAAATGCCACTGATGAACACATTGTGTTTGCAAGTTAGCAGTCAATTTTGGATTGACCTAATAGTTTTTCTATCTAGCCCACTTTTTGCTAAGTTGCTTATCAGAATGTTGTGGGGAGCTATGTTGAAAGCTTTGCTAAAATCAAGGTAGATTATGTCCATAGAGTTCCCTCTCTGTCTGTTTGGGAGTTTACTTGGTCAAAAAATGAAATTAAATTAGTCTGACAGGATTTATTCTTGATAAATCCATGTTCGCTTTTATTAATCACTGCATTTTCTTTGAGGTGATTGCAGACTGATTTTTAAATAATTTGCTCCAGTGGGATTGATATCAAATTATCTGGTCTGTAGTTCCCAGGTTCATCTTTTTTCCCCTTTTTTGAAGGTGGGGACAACATTGGCCCTGCTCTGGTCTTGGCCCTTCTCTTACTTTCCAGGATTCATCATAGATAATAGACAATGGTTGAGTTTTCCTCCACTAGACTTTAAGATGGAGTTCATCAGGCCCTGGAGATTTGAACACATTCTAGGTATAATCTAGGTATTCCTTGACCATTTGTTCATCAATCTTGGGCAATCAATCTTGGGCAGCCATTTCTCACTTTCAGCTGGTACTTCCTCTTTCTTGTAGTTCTTCTTGTGGGAGACGACTGAGGCAAAGTAGGAACTGAGTGGCTTAGTCTTTTCCTTGCCATCTGTCATCACTTTTCCATCCATTAGTTAGACAACTTTCTTTTTCACATGTCTTTTGTTTTGGACATATCTGAAGGCGGCTTTCTTGTTGTTTCTAGCATCCCTTCCTAGTCTCAGTTCATTTCTTGCTTTAGCCTGCAATTCTGATGCCATCCGTGTAATTCCTTGCTATTTGTTTACAATCTTCCTTTGTGACCTGGCCCTGCCTCCACCTCCTATACATCTCCTTTTTTTCTTTCAGGCTGTCACATAGCTTGTTGTGGAGCCTCTGGGCTTCCTCTATTGTCTTCTACACCTTTTTCTTGTTGGAATGGATCATAGTAGTGCTTGTAGAATCTCTTCTTTCAAAATGTCCCACCCCTCTTAAACTCCTTTTCCCTTAAGAGTGAGTTGCCCAGGACCTAACTTATCATTGGGTCATCTGAACCTGGAAAACACACCCCGCCCTGGAGAAGGCCAGAACCTGAGAGCTGCTTGGCAAGAGCAGTCTGTTGCTGCTCTAGCAAGTGCCTATCTAGAGAGTGCCACTGCCTGCTCTCATTTTGTGAGGCTGTGAGAAGCATCCATGCTCTGCTTGCCACCTGTCCTAAAGATCTTCTTAAGCAGGTGCTGGGCAACTGTATTTCTTAAGCTCTCTGGCATCAGGAATTCCACGATTTGAGGTTCTAGATTCCTGGGAATTTTCAGCCCCTGATATTATTATTTTTTTTTTTGCAACAGAACATCAGTATGCGTTTACTGCTTTATGATTAGAGAAACCCAAGCATGAGATAAATGAAATCATTTTCTAGCCATGCAATTCAATCCTACATACTCCAAACCCTCTTATCACTGAATATCTCAAATACAGACAGAGGATAGATGCTCGAAGGGGAAAAGGACCAAGCCCTCAATATTCTGAAAACCTTCTTCACATAAGACATATAATAGGTGGTTAGGAGTTACTTTTTTCCATCAAACATTGTTACACTGCTTGTGAAATAGTATGTGAACAAAGATTAGGACTGTCTATGGTCTACACAGTACATGTTTATTACAAGCACTTAAAAAAAGAAGAAAACCTGACCCTCTTTCCTGAAAGCATACTAGATTTACATTGTTAATAGGCAAAGCCCCAGAACTGTGAGTGTGTTTACCTGAGAAGGATAAACAGTTACCCCTAAACACAAAGATCTTTTTACACAAACTGGAAAGCAAATGGTTTAAAAGCATTAAGACCTCAATGTATTCCATACCACTAAGTTCAAAACCATCCATCATACATAATCCAGAACATACCAGGCAAAAAAGTGCTAAAAGGAGTCCATTAAAATGCAAGTCTTTCCAGGTGTACCACCCATTTGCTAGACCTAAATGAACTGAAGAAACAGTCTCTGTGTATACACATAATGCCATTAGAGGAAATTTATCATGTCTTTTTAAAGTGATATACAGCACTTTATAGGCGATTTCATAAACTCTAAGAGCAACAAGATCAGCATCACTATATACACTCAATGTATGTAACTGACATTTTGAAATAACTCATTTCTACGTTATTTGCTTTACATATTTTGTAACCATCTTTTCCTAACATTTTGCCAAAACAGATCCATATTTTTACCCATTGTGCTTTTTCATGAAAAAAGCAAGTATTTTCTCTCCATCCCACAATAGAAGCAATGTTTGAACATGTGTTTCAACAGAGTTGATATCTTGCCACCAAGAGCACAGAGGTGAAAATCAAAAGATGAAATTAAATATAAAGGTAAAAATCTGGTGGCTTGTGTACTTTATTCTCCCTTCACTTAAGCTAGTGATGATATTTGTTATTTCTTCTTCTGTTATTTGACCATTTATTTCAGCCTGGAACCTTACGTGATCGTTCTTCATATCTATTTCATAAAGATCCCTTAATTTGTCCCACTTCTTTAAAAAGAAATGTTGTCTGGTGTGCTTATGACTGGCCCACTTTCAGTCTGTGACCACCTTTTCCTTTATAAGAGCAGGTTCCTATAAATAAAATGAACTGTGCTAAAACAACATTAATAGCATGTATTTAGAGCCACAAATGCCAGACAACAACAGAACAGAACAGTCTCAGAAACAGGGAGCCATACCATTTCCTTAAATCACCTCACACTGTCTAATTAGACAAAACACTTAGGACCACTTTATACTTAACTTTTCCACCATGCAGTCTAATTCACAACAGAGACATTATGCATTTTATTTTGTATGAAGGAAGTGGAAAGCATTTTCTTCTGTGAGTACAAAGAGGGGGAAGCTGCTGTGTGAACAGGGTGCCTGGCAAGCAAATCCATGGCTCAAGCAAGCACACAATTGTGCCAACATAGTTCTACACCCTTTCTGACAATCGATTCGATCTATCCCAAGCAATACAAAACACACTGATCATTTAAATTCCTAAGTATCAGCACCTCTGGCTTGCTTGGAATAAGCTCCATTTAGTCCATGCCATCTAGAACATCATTGATATCAGGCATCAGTTCAGAACTTCCACTCTCTCCCTAGGTACTGAGTGCTGGCGACATATTGTTGATACCATAGCCTGATTTCAAGAGGCATATTAGTATGATTTGAATCCCCAGGAACTTAAAGAACACTAAGTAGTGACCTGTTCATGACAGAGAAATACAGAAAGATTTTCTCATCCATACCATGAACTCTTTTGTTCATATAAAGAGTTCATGTAAGTTTGTACAACCACTTCTATACTGGATCTTTGCCCCTCTTAGCTTATAAAAGCTAGCAAAGAAGGAACAACAGGCGGGGCCAGGGAGGTGATTAATGGCTCCTTGTGAGAGGGAGTGGTCCCATGCTGCCCTAAAGAGGCAGTGCTGAATATCTGAATAACTTTAGGCTGGTAGCAAACATCTCTTTCCTGGGCAAGGTGCTACAGAGGGTGGTTGCCAATCAATTCCAGATACTCTTGAATGAGACTGATTATCTGGACTCATTTCAGTCAGGGTGAAGGCCTGGTTTTGGCACAGAAACAGTGTTGTTAGCTCTGTATGATAATCTACATCAGGAGAAAAACAGAGGGAGTATGACCTTGTTGATACTGCGGGACCTCTTGAAAGCTGTCAGTACTATCATCTCTGACATCTTCTGTGGAATCCTTCTGTGGTAACAGTCTGAGTTGGAAGTGGGGAGCATTGCATTGCAGTAATTCTGCTCCTACTTGGAAGGCCATCTCTAGAAGGTGGTGCTTGGGGAATATTGTTCCTCTCTGTAGATTCTCTGGCATGCATGCTGTGAAGAAGGCAAATTCCATGCTAGGCGTAATTACACATGGAACAAAAACGGAACAGCCAAAACCTCATTCCCTTACACAAAACTTTGGTGAGACCACACTTGAAATATTATGTTCAGTTCTGGTCACCTTACCTGAAAAGGGACATTATTCAGTTGGAAAAAGTACAAAAGGGCAAGGAGGGGGGGGGAGATCAGGGGACTGGAGCAGCTCCCCTAATAGCAGCAGCTATGACAAATGGGACACTTCAGTTTAGAAAAAAGTAGAGGAGGAGAAATTCCTCTCCCTCTCCCATAACACTGAAATCCAGGGTAAACTGGATTAGATGTACTTCTAAACACAGTGTATAGTTAAACTGTGGAATTCACTGCCACAGGAAGTAGTTGTTCAGCGTATGAAAGTTGACTGCTTTGGGAGATGGTTCTCATGGACTACTGGGCTGGGTTTCAGGAGGAGGAGGGAGAGGAAAACAGGAGCAGGGGACTGGCAATGTGGGCCTTCCTGAGACACTGAGATGTGAGAAGCAGAGAGGCTTAACTCAAGGCCAGACTCACCAGGTGGGCAGGCAGTCTCTGGGAATAACCAGATTTGCAGTTGGCAGGAGGGGACTTGGAACAAGGGGCTTTCTCGGATGAAGTGGGCCTGGTTTGACCCCATCACATGTCATAGAATCACAGAATAATAGAGTTGGAAGAGGCTAAAGGGCCATTGTGTCCAAACACCTGATGAGTTCAGGACACCAAGTTAAACCATCACTCTCAGATGGCTGTCCAGTTGCATCCTGAATGCCTCTAGTATGGGAGAGTCCACAACCTCCCTAGATTCCATTGTCAAACTGTTATCTAGCTGGAACTTGGATTCCTGAAACTTGACCCCATTATACTGTGTCCTGCGCTTTGGAATCATCAAGAATAGATTCTGGCCTTCCTCTTTGTGACAGCTTTTCAAGTACTTGTAGTGTGCTATTACATCCCCCCTGTCTTCCCTTCTCAAGGTTAAAAATGCCCAGTTCTTTCAATCTCTTCTCAAAGGACTTTGTTTTCAGTTCCCAGATCATCTTTGTTGCCTTTCTCTGTACTTTGTTTGTTTGCACCTGAATCCAAAACAAAGTACACCTTTAAGATCCTGGGGCTACATGTTTGTCTTACATTAGTTTCACAATGAGTCAGCAAATCTACTTTTGTTCTAGGGGAGCAGTAATAACTGCTTTTATAATTTGTTTATCTAGGACAAGCTCAACTCTAAAACAGCATCTGTTTTTCTGGGAGGTCCTGCTCTTGTTACCCAATTTTCCAGCTGGATTGAGACAGAAACAAGAAAGTCAAGTGACTTGTCTGGGGTCATGTTGTGTCAGTGGCTTGGAACAGATTGTCACCCATGATCCTCCTGGCCTTCAATCCATATGACTTCTACTGTGTTGTTCTGCTAGAGACAGATTGTCTTGTCATACAAATCTTAAACTGATATTAAACACTTGCAGTGAATTTGTACACAGGATCTTCCTAGTCACCTGCCCATGCTTTTATTGTACGTAATTCTTTCGTTTCGCTAATAACTGAAATCACACAACTACATTTTTCTTCAGCATCTCCGGTATCCTCTCCACCACCAATCAACAAAGATACCTGAAAATCCAGCTATCGCCTATCTATCTTCTTTAATTTTGTCATCATGAATCAAGCTAATCCCAGTGAATGCAATGACTCTAACTCCCAAAGTAAGCGCACATAGGATGGAAAACTAAAAGTTTTCAATTTGCGACTGCTGTAATTAAAGAACAAAAGGTTTTTGAAAGAAAGCAACTTCTCCTATTTTCAGAATTGCTTAGGCATTAAATAAGAAAAGTAGCTGAAGGAAAAGATTTAATAATGAAAGTTCCTTCTTTCATGCTTATTAGTACAAGACTGTGTTTGGATTGAGTAATACAAGTATATACTTACATAGATGAATATTATAGATGGGATAACATTAGCTTATATCTTATGTAAGTAAAACTGGCCTTTGCACATGCAACCAACTGTAGTAATTGATAAAAAAAATCAATTTAGGCTAACATTATGTCTCCCACCATGGCCAGAAACACACAGCTTAGAAATTCATGAGCAAGGTATGGTGGAGATAGCTAATTCCAGTTCTTTGTCTGACCACATCATCTTATAATCAGCGGAGTAATGACTTTCAAAGTGGAGTGAAACATGATAGCCACTCTACCATAAATGTGTTTAATTCATTTGCTGCAAGAAGTGAGTTATAACAATGTTGCTACCAAATTCTTCTATGCTTAGCTAAAAATGTAGAATTCCACTGAATGAAACAATGTTCCAAAACAGCTGACTGGCAGGCTTTTACCTAATGCACATTCTTTTGTAAAATCAACAGCATGTTCACAAATCGCAGAAGTGCTCTGTGTTTTCTGCACAACATTGTGGTGTTTGGAAGGTGCCTGAGAACTTTTATACATCCAGTATCAGGACTACAAAACCTATGATTCACAGAGCTCATATAACTTAATACTATATGTTTAAATTCAGCTTCCATTTCTCCAGTTTGTTTCTCAATACACTTTTAAAAATTCAGATACACACTGTCTATAGCATTATGTCCTCTATGGTTTCCTAGCCACTGTCTGGAAATTAAAATCTATAATGGGCACTTACACATTTTTCATTCCTGTTTACATTGTGCAACTATCACATAATTTAGTTGGTTTGGCAACCTGCTATACATAATCATGCACTGACAGGTAAAGAGCTAATCATACAGATACATTATTTATTATATTTTTATCCTGTCCTCCCTCCTAAAAACACCGAGTGGCATTTAGTCTTACCACAGTCCTATGAGTTAGGTTCAGTTCAGAGACAGATGGCTGACTAAAGCCACCACAAACTCCATATGTTAGCAAGGGTTTGTACCTGAGCTTCCCACATCCAATGCTCTATTCAAAACTGTCTTGTCCAGTTCCACAAGACACCTCCCCATTTTCATCTAGAACTCTTTCAAGAGTGTGTGTTAGAGCTCACCCCAGAAAATAGTAGCTGCCAATCCTGTGATGTTCTCCTAATACATCATTCCATGGTGCCTGTTCAGTAGAAGATTTCTTTAAAATGTTGGAAGAAAGAATTTATTTTTGAAAATTGAGCTAGCCCACAAATGTAAGAGCATGGCTTGTCTTACTTGTATCTGTTCAGAAGTAACTTACAAACACAATATTTACTTTATATGGCATAATAATTTATCATCAGGTGCTTGGCACAAAGCAACATTTGGCAACTAATCTCATGGCATATTAACTTCAACCCTCAGACTAACCAAAGCAAACTGCATATATTGCATAACAAATGAACAGTTGTCTTATATTGTCTGCCCATCCCCAGTATACTAGCAGGCTTGTGCTTCCAACTTTTTATGGAGTATAATTGTTGTGGCTCCCCAAGAAAGCTGCTTTCAGTGACCCTCCGATAGCAACACCACCAATGCCCACTCTTGCCAATGAGATAATTAGCAAGCTGCAGTGCAAGACACAAACTCACATATACTGACCAGGTCTACCATGTTAATAATGGCACCTCTGACAAATCAGAAGTGGGAGCAGTACATATTCATTATGCTGGCCCACTGAGATGCTGCCAATAAAGAAGCAAGCAAGAAAACATAAGTAAAAGTTACCTTTTATAACTGTGTTAAGCTGCCTTGGTTTCTTCACAAGAGGGAAAGAAGTGGGATATAAAGGTAATGAACTAATTATGTATAAGCAAATCTAGGGTTGCAGCCAGTAGGACATTCCAGACAATTATGGATTTGTCACTAGTAGTTTTATATTACGTTTATTTCACTTTGCATTTTTTAGCTTTTTTCTATAAGTGTGTGCATTGGGCTTCAGAGGCCCTTAAATCTTTACTATGATTGAATCCTGTTCACACAGTATATTCCTCACATTCTTATCATGTATGCTAACTAACATTTTACCAATTTAAAGATATACATACCTGTTAAAGCATTGCACAGGGATACATTATCCACATACATTTTCCAGTGCTGAATTTTTAAACACAAACTATCAGGAGCAGTCCCACTGTAGGAGCAGTCTCCAATCCCACTTGTTCACATGTTGTCATCTTATTTGTCTTTTGAGAAACCTATATGCAGGTCAAGGAGCAACAGTGAGAACTGGACACAGAAGCACTGATTAGTTCAAAACTGAGCAAGGAGTTCGGCAAGGCTGTATACCATCACTCTGCCTATTTAACTTATATGCAGAGCACATCATGACAAAGGTGGGGCTAGATGAATCACCAGTTGGAATTAAGATTGAGAAATATCAACAACCTCAGTTATGCAGATGCCACTTTCTCATGGCAGAAAGTGAAGAGGAACTAAAGAGCCTCTTGATGCGGGTGAAAGAGGAGAGTGCAAAAGTTGGCTTGAAGCTCAACATTAAGAAAACTAAGATCATGGCATCCGGTCCTCTCACTTCCTGGCAAATAGATGGGGAAGAAATGGAGGTAGTGACAGATTTTATTTTCCTGGGCTCCAAGATCACCGCAGATGGGGACTGCAGCCAAGAAATTAAAAGGCACTTGCTCCTGGGGAGGAAAGCTATGGGAAATCTAGACAGCATACTAAAAAGCAGAGATATCACCCTGCCAAAAAAGTGCGTATAGTCAAGGCTATGGTTTTCCCAGTTGCAATGTATGGCTGTGAAAGTTGGACCATAAGGAAGGCTGAGTGCCAAAGGATTGAGGCCTTTGAATTGTGATGCTGGAGGAGACTCCTGCGAGTCCCTTGGACCACAAGGCAATCAAACCGGTCAGTCCTAGAGGAGATCAACCCTGACTGCTCTTCAGAAGGCCAGATACTGAAGATGAAACTCAAATACTTTGGCCATCTTATGAGAAGGAAGGACTCCCTGGAGAAGAGCCTAATGCTGGAAACAATAGATGGCAAAAGAAGAAGGGACGGCAGAGGATAAGGTGGCTAGATGGAGTCACTGAAGCAGTGTGAGCCTGAGTGGACTCCGGGGGATGGTGGGACACAGGAAGGCCTGGAGGAATGTTGTCCATGGGATCACGATGGGTTGGACATGACTTCGCGACTAACAACGACAACAAATGGTATTATCTGCATTTCTTAAATTATTGATGATCTTACACCAATTTTCATTCTCAGATGATATGTTCTTATGATATGTTCTGTATACAAACTGAATAGGTAGATAAAATATAAACTTGTCTGACACCTTTGCTTATAGGAAACCCCAGTGTTTTTCCATATTCTGTCCTAAAAGTAGCTTTCTGCCCATGATACTGTTAAGGCATCAGGATAATCAAGTGCTGAAGCAGTCTCATTGATTTCAGAACTATCCTAGCTATTTGTGATCTACATAATTGAAAGCTTTGCTGTAGAGTCTATTAAGGACAGACTAATCTTTGCAATTTGGAGGGATGGAGGCACTCCAATAGCCAAAGATACATGTGCAATATGATCCTGCGTGCCTCTTCTTCTCCAGAATCTAGCTTGAGTGCCAGGCATTTCTTACTCTGTAAGGTAGCCTAGACAAGCTAGAATGCTGGCTGGAAAGCAACAGAATGAAATTCTTCAGGAGCAAATAGTTCTCAACTTGGGGTAAAAATGAAATGCATTGATAAAGGACAGGGGCTACTTGGCTCAACAGGCCTGAAAAAGACCTTGGAGTTTTTGTAGATGTCAAGCAAAATATCAGCCAGCAATGTGATGCAGCCACAAAAAGGGCAAATACTGGTTTGGGATGAATAAATAGAACCATCACTTTCAGAAAAAGAGAGATACTAGCTTTGCTTTACTCTGCACTAGTCAGAGCTCACCTGGAATACTGTATTTTGTTATGAGCATCCAAACTTTAAAAAGATGCATAAAAACTAGAAAGGATTTGGAGGAGGGCAACAAAGATGACCCAGGGTCTGGAAACTAAGCCCTGTGATGACAGACTGAGAGAACTTGGCATGTTCAGCCTTGAGAAGAGAGGTGGGATCATACAGGGGGATATGATAGCACTCTACAAGTACCTCAAGGGCTGTTACAAAGAGGAAGAAAAAGATGTCTATTCACTCATCCCCAAGCGTAGGGTACGAAATAACAAACTTAAAGTACAGAACACCAGATTCAGACTAGACACCAGGAAAAAACTTCCTGTCAGAGCAATACCAGTTGCCAAGAGAGGTCATGGGCTCTCCCACACTAGAGACATTCAAGGCCAAACTGGACAGTCATCTGAGTGGGACAGTGTGACTTGGCATCCTACACCAGCATTGGGTTTCACCCAATGGCCTTTTTGGCTTCTTCTGATCCTACCATTCCACAAATCTATATTCTTTGTTGAATACTTTGAGCATCATGGTTGCTGCATTCTTCTACATCTCCTTTCTTAGCGACTGGAATGTATATTGAACATTTCCAGTTTTATTTTGTTTTGCCTTGCCACTGTTTTGTTTTCCACATTTGTCAGCATACCTGGACTTTCCATATGCTTCCATATTGCTCTAGGAAGCTGGATGGCCAGTTTTCTGCATAAGAGGCAACCGTATCTTCCAGGAGACACTCTGGCAGCCACGGCAATATTACTCTATGACCCTTTGAGTGTTGCTACATCAGCGCGGCTGCAGCTGAGACGAGAATGAAAAAGTGTTCTATGTTCCTTTTGAGTGCAACAAGTTATAGTGGAATTTGCTGTATAATTTAACCACTCTCTTCATACTTCTGACCTTATCCAAGCCAGAAAATTACTATTTCTGAGTAACAGCTGTGAATGATATGGCTAAAGTCATATGCCCAAATGCTTCTGCTTCTAAGAGGAACTACAGCCTTTAACCCTGTAAAAGTAGGGTTAACCCTGTAACCATGTGATCTACATATTTCTGATATTTACAATGTTCACACAAACATTGTGACACTCAGGGTGACAGCTTTAACATATCACTAAAACCTGATTTACTATTTAGATTTTCCCGTTCTTATAAATGTGCAAGCTGGAATTAGGGACTACTTGTTTTCATAACCTCCTACATTTCCCTGGACAACCATACATTTCACAATACTACAACACTGAATTGAAGAATATGATTAAAACATAGGTGGACAGTTGAAAGCCTTCTATCCTTCCTCATTATGCATAGTAAATAGTAGTCTCACCTTCAGAGTAATAACCCTTTATAAAGCATTAATCAGACACACTGTTGTCGTCATTGGTCGTTTAGGCACCAGTTATAAATCTACTTATTGTGCAGGCTTTAGGCAAGTGCAGTTATATGTTTTTGACTGACTGTGCTGATGGTTTTATTCTATTCTATTTTATATTTATGATCTTAGGGTCCTTATTTTAATGCTGTTTATGTGATTTGCTATGCTTTATATAGCTTGTTAGATGTCCTTCATTCTTCAGGAGGAAATAATTCTAACAACTGCCTGTGAGATTCTCCCAATGAATATTGTACCTTTGCCAATGACTTCAGCAGAGTTTTGCTAACATTTATATGGGTGGTGTATAAAACCATCCTTTATAAAATTAATTGTTCTAAGCATTTATTTCTATAGTAGTTGAAAGTTCTGCTTGAGATACTGAACAACTGTACAGTTCCTGCTAATGTATTCCTTGGGGAAGGTACTTTCCACAAAATCTGCAGTTATTGCTAGGAAATCATTACATGCACAATCTTTTAAATTCCTGATAATTATGGCTTTTTAAAAAGTTGTACAGTTAAACAGTTGCCATACTGTATTGTTTTGCCACATGCTATGGAAATCTGATGTACAATATCTACACACTCCATCTGTTCCACTGGATTGATCCACTGAGGGGATTCTTTATAGAAACCTGCTTACCCCTGCTGGCTCTGTATGCATGAAAGGGAAAAAAAACACTTTCTTCTCCTGGTTCTCTTGTGTGGTGGTCGACCCTGTCTTCCTCCCCATTTGAATGCTTCCTGCTGCCACACAGCTCACAGGATTTATACTGTTTTGATTCCTTTCAAACACTTGTGTTACCAGCATCTGAAAACAGTCTCTTAGGCTAGTGTGATTTTACACAGTGACCAGGTCCATAAGGCTCTGTAAATCCCTCATGGACAGAGATCTATAAAACCGTCTTACTGTCCATTAAAGTGCACAGAAGCCTTTTATTGCATAAATAGTTGCGTGTGTTCTGCACCTGGAGGTGGGGTAGGATGAAAATTCTTCCACTGTTTTGTACTGAACATTTCTTATCAGTAAGTTGCATCAATTATTATTGCCATCTATATTGATGTCACAATGAACAGTTTGCCAGATACTAACCACAACTCTTTCTTTTCATGTAACATTTAGCTTTCAAAAACTATTTTTCATCAGATTAGAATGAGGTTTCAAGTCAGATGCAGCACTTAGTTCTAGATTAGGTACTCTTCAATACATTTACCAATGACTTAGATAAAGGAGCCAAGAGAGGATACTTATCAGAATTGCAGATGACATAAAACTGAAAGGGAAAGATGATGTCTCAGAAGGCAAGAATAAGACCAAAAAGAGAAAACTGGTCTCAGACTAACAATATGAAATTCAACAGAGCCAACTGAAAATTCAGCATTTAGGTAAAGTAAATCAATTGCACAAAAGGAAGACAGGGAACAGCTATCTTGGCAATAAAGCATGTGAAAAGGGTTGTGGGATTGCACTTTACTGTAAACAGAACATGAATCAGCAGTGTTATGCATTGGTAGAACCATAGTTTCCAGTTTGTGAGAAATAATAGTTTCAATTTATTCTGCACTGGTCAGACATCATCTGAGGTAGTACTGTGTCTAATTCTGGACACTGTACCTTAACAGCAGTTTGACAATGGAACTGGCTTTTTTTCTTTTTTGGATACTGAAGATGAAACTCAAATATTTTGGCCACCTAATGAGAAGGATGGACTCACTGGAGAAGAGCCTAATGCTGGGAACAATTGACAGCAAAAGAAGAAGGGACGGCAGAGAATGAGGTTGCTAGATGGAGTCACTGAAGCAGTCAGTGTGAGCTTAAGTGGGCTCCGGGGGATGGTAGAGGACTGGAAGGACTGAAGGAGTGTTGTCCATGGGGTCGCAATGGGTCTGACGCGACTTCACAACTAGCAAGCAAGCAAGAAGATAGGCATTTTCCTGGCAATTTTCAAGTAGAAGCTAAACAGTCACCTGTTAGGAATGCCTTAGGTCTGAATTTTCTGCACCAAACAGGTTGAATCAGATGGTCTACAAGGCCTCCTCCAATTCTATAATTTTATGTTACATTCGCATATAATTTGTACTGGCATAGATCAAATGACGTAAACAAGATTCCCTAGAAGGTTGGAGTACTTAACTGACACTGAAATTTGATCTTGAAATCATAAGTTGCATCCAAACTTAGTCATATTTAGAGCAGACCCATTCAAATAAATGACACGATTTCAATGGGCCTACTATACATGACCCCAATCCTATGAATTCAGCTTTTATCACCACCATGTATACACTAGATAACATTAATAAATTGCCACCTACAATAAAGAGGAACAAATAAAATAAAAATGGTGAAATAACTGCCCAGTCATATGCTAGAAACTTATTGTGGAAAAAGTGAACAAAGGAAAGTATAGCTCATAGGCAGAAGTACTTGCTGAATTACTTCAGGGGTAAATTTAAATCAGTGGGAAGATGCTGAATTTCATTAAGCAATAAACACCATTTTCAGTAATGGCTAAAAGGATATTCACACTGGTACTATCAGAGGATTGTGAGAGAGAATACCTCCAGGCAAGCACTTACCCATCACCTGCTCAACATTCTTAGCACTCTTTACTATCTCAGAAGCATGTTTTACTTCATCAGAATCCTGTATTTACTTTCATTTATAAGCTGCTTTTCTGCACAAAAATGCCTTCCACTTATCAAACAAAATCAATAAAATCATCAATGTTCCTTTTCTTCCATTCCCAGGTACTGGTTTTGAAAGACCTAAAGCTTAGTAGATGACAGGGGAAAAATCGCCATTTAGCAAGTCATAAAGGAATGCTTGTAAATTCTTTCACTGATGTAAGGAAGTGCCAAAGAGCAGAGTGGAATTTTACTGATACTTTATACCAATTTACTACACATGATATTGCTATTGCTATTTGCAAGAATTACCACAGGAATACCACTGTCAAATCAAAAATAGTTTGCAAAGACAGTTGAATGAAATAAGAAAATGAGAGTGACAGAGAGAACAAAAATGGTTAACAGTAGGGCTGTTGCTTTTCCCAAGCGCAGCAAACTGAGCCTAATTGAGGCTGACGCATGACAGACTCGTGTGTACAGTATTGCCCAGGCACTGACTGAAGCTGCTGACAGAGGGTAAATGGTGCATGGCAGTCGGTCTTGCCCTGGCCTGGCATGGCAACATCAGCGCACAGTGCCTGTCAGGAAATATCATGAGGGCTAATGAAGGGCAGCCCATATTTTTAAAATTCTCCTCACTTAGTTTTGGTTCAGACTAACACCATGAAGCCTTCTCAACCTTGAAGTGCTTGGTTAAGGATATGTGACACTTATTTAAAAATTAATGTGTTCTAATCAATTTAAAGATAGACAACTAAAAGCCAGTGGCTCTGTGGGTACGCACGTGTTAGAGAAGAACAATGCAAGGCATTTGTGTGTGTGTGTGTGTCGAGGGAGGGTAGGTGAGCCACAGAATACGGAATTAATCAACTATAGATAAGAAATGCATACAGTTTTTCATCTACTAATTGCACTGAAAGAAGTAGAAATAATAGTAAAAATGTGTAGCTCTTAAAATTATATAGGGAGATCCTTGGTTTCTGAGATAGATTCATAACATCTAATCTCCCCGACATGACTTTTGAGACCCTAATACACCAGCTGAACCTCAAAGATAGTTGAAAAAACTTTATGTGGTCAAAATCTTACATTTTACCAGAATGCTGACAGAGCTAAATTCATAAAATGTAATCTTGATAAGATTCACTGTAAAGCATTTCTTCTCTCACTAAGCTTTGCTCACACTGCAAGAGGAGCAAGTTTAAGAAATGGAGAAATACGCTGGAGTAGAAATTCATCCAATAGGAAGAGAGAAATTCATTCCGCACTTTTAAAATACATTTCAAAACTGTTTAGTTATTCAGAAGGCAGGCAGATGTTGTAAAGCAGTATCACATAAATTCCATTCATTTGCTTTATGACTCTAAGGATTTGTTGCATAAAACTGAAGATGGGTTGAATAATCCTTATTTTGTAACAACTGGGTCCAGTGCACATATCCAGTGATTTATCCAAGGAAGCAAGCATCATAATTGATTAAAAGCACACTTTGATGAAGAGAAGGTTATGTGTTCTAGTAATTTCTCATCAAACCACAAAACAAATTCAGTGTGCACACGAACAATCCTAACTGCACCACACTGGCCAGTAAAGATCCTGTTTTCCAATTTTACTTGTGAATGAACAGTATCATTGAAGCAGACATTGTTCACAAAACCTAGAACTGATCTTTTTCTCTCACCCATCAATGGCCAACTGGTAATCTGTCAACTAAGGCTGGTATCCTCCTCTTTCATACAATCATAGAATAGTAGATCGGGTCCAACTTGCTGTAGGATGAAGGCCTCCAGGTTAAATCATCTGTTTCAAAGTGCTGTCCAACTTGCATCTTGAATGCTTGTAGCATGGGAAAGCCCAAGGTCTCCCTGGTAATCAATTCCATTGTTGTAGTGCTCTAACAAGCTGGAAGTTCTTCCTGACATTCAACCAGAATCTGGCTTCCTGTAATGTGAGCCCATTATTTCATCTCCTATACTATCTTAGACTGAAAGAAGAGCCTCAGTTTGTGCATCTTATTCAGTTATATTCACCTCTCATCACAAAATTTGAAAACCCCAGATGCTACTGGTCCACCATATTCTTTAGCATGGGAAGTTAGACATGGGCTATGCAATTAGATTACTGCAGCAGTACCTGTGCATGCATGTGGAAAACTGGTCTTTAAACAGCTTGCTTTACTGAAGATGCAACCATCACTGTGCTCCTCTCCAGATTCCAGTCCCCTCTTTCTAATTCCTCAATGCCATAACAATGTAATCACAACAGGTAACCAAGCCACATTTTAAAGGGAAATATCATATAAGTTCCTTTTGAATAAATGTTCCATTAGACTCAAGAGTAAATGAAGTTACTTGAAATTATACTATGTTGTAACCATATGCAGTTTCTTATTTTTGTGACTTTGAAGATTACCTGGAACACGATTTAATTATCATTACAGTAAAAAGGATAGGAATATAGTGAGCACAAGCTATAAACAATGCTTAAAATTCTTATTTTATACTTTAGGTCCAGATGATTGGGTCTTTATTATTGTAGAATTTTGCTACAGCAACACTACTTAATATTCACTGAGAACTTTCAAGTATTCAATCCACTTCTCATGCATTATTTTGTTGTAATTCTTACAATAAACATGTATATTCTGTCAACATTATTATCCAACATATTGCAGATGGAATTGGCAGGTGTGGGGAACCGAGATTGATTGGTTTGCCTCAAATTATCTATTCCATGTATAGGATAGGTGAAAGTTGGATCAGGATCTGGGAACCTGATTTATATTTCAGATTCTTAGCCATTGCTCAATACCAGCTTTCTATTTTATATACTCTCTATATCTGGGAATGTAAGATTCTTAAACTGCTTTCCTCCCAAAAGCATTAAGATGGTTCAGGATCGCTTGACATGCAAGGTTAGTTTAGAACTAAAACAAAGCTAGAATCTATCATTATGGAGAAGGGCCCTTTCTGTGGTGGTACCCTGCTCATGAAACATCCTCCCCAGGGAAGTGCACCTGCTGCCATTTTTGATCTCTTTTAGGTGCCAGATAAAGACTTTTTATTCAAACAGACATTTAGTAGTTAACTTGGTTATTTAACATTTTTTAAAAAATGAACTTTCCTCTTTGCACTACCAGTTTTTGTATCCTATTTTGTATTTTGTATTGTGTTGTCTTATTGATTCTACATGGTTTTACTGAATTGTATTAGTTGCTGTTGTTTTAATTGATTTAAAAGTTCTTAAATCAATTTTAAGAGCCCTGACAGCCTCAGGGCTCAGGGCTGTGGCATGGCATATAAATGCAACTAACCAATCATCATCATCATCATTGACGTCGTCGTCGTCGTCGTCATCATCATCATCATCATCATCATCATCATCCATCTCTTTAACCCTGGCCATTTTAGATACCTCTTACCAGATCAGTGATAACAATGTGTGCTAAAATGAGTAACAAATCCATCCCTTCAGTAAAATACCTAATCTAATTGTTCCTCTTTCATTTCTCAGGAAATTAGGATACAATCTTAAGCATGTTTACAGAAGAATGTCCCGGTTGGCTGGAGGGATGCTGGAAGTTGTAGGAATTTTGTCTGTGTAAACTTGCACAAGATTGTGTCCTTAATCAACTGAACCCAGTCAAAACTATAAAGAGATCATAGTTCTTCTCCTATGAAATGTACATCAGAAATACTTTGGTATTTCAAGTGACATCCTTGTGCTAACTTCCATGGTACTATGGCTAATGATTGAAAACCAGTCATTTCTGATGGTCATACCAGTTGTAGAAAACAGTCATTTATATGCTGATGATATAAATCATCTTGCAGTACTGTAAACCTATGAATAGTTACAGCAAATAACTTCATGAAACTGTAGTAGATAAATTCCAATTACTACACTACTAGATATTTTTTATATAAAATTGCTTCCCACATCCTATCACAGATTCAAATGTGTTTTTGTATTCTGATGGTTTTATGAATAGGTATTTGTAAGTACTCCTTTAAACAGAAAATGTTAACTAACCTTACATACAACAACTCTGCAGAGAATAAATTTAACAGTTTTAACCCTTGGATTGGGGAAAAGAAAATTGCTGCATATTTTCGTAAATCTCTATAAATGCTTAATAGTTGTGGCCCCAGGTCTCTAAGTAGTTTAAAAATGGTTGAGAATGACTTTTTGTAACCAGGGAGGAAAAGGTGAACACCTGTAGACAATATAAAAGAAAACAAATGGCATTAACTCTTTTTATTAGCTCTAAAACTCTGCTTCTAGGGCTAGTGTGTGATTTGACTTGCTGAGAATAGGTTGATATCCTACCTGTAACCCCACATAATCACAATTCACTTACAGTTTGGTGCAATTTCACAGGCCCTAAATAGGAAATGTCTGACATCCAGGGAAAGGAGAGACATACTATAAATGTTTGACATCTAACCTTGGCTTCTGAGATGGAAATTCCAGTTTTAGCACTTATGCAAATCCACTTTTTGTAGAATGGGGCTAGAAGACACAAGGTAGAAACCATATGAGCACCCCTCATAGTTGTCCATTCATACAGAAGCTTGTAGTGAACATATAAAAAGGATTTAAAAATAGTATAATGTTCACAAAGTAAGGTAGCATTGTTGCTTTTCAAGGAAAGTTGTGGACTTCAGCCATGTTCAAAGGGCACTTTGTAAGGAGGCACCACAATTCTCTTAGATTTTAGAAGGGACTGTTGCTATACTTCACAGATCCAACCTCAGACATAAAGAGAACAAACAAACAATTATGTCAGGGAAAATAAATATAAATGAAGAAGAAGCATTCAACACATTCACTTCAGTGTAACCTGGTAATAGCAGGAGTTGACCCATTTGTACCCAGAAAGTGCCATCTAAACAGAATCTTATTTGCATTACCCTAAATACTAGTTTCTTTCTTCAGGGTTTATAACAATAACACTAGACTCTGCAAGGTCACAAGTTCTCTTTCTCTTTCTTTTCAGGTCAGTTTTGTCTCTTATGGCTAACTGTATACCTTTTTTTGTTTTTCAATAGGTAAATGATACTGACATCAGTGATATTTGTATATGCATTGTGACTACAAATTCAGTCATTTTAAGTACTAGGTACTATATTCCTTGGTTTCTAATATTTCGATTTCCGTGGAAACTGGCAGAACTGGCCAGTAAATTACTGTCAGGATTGTAAGACATTTACATACCTTAGGCATGAGCAACCAATTGGAACCTTTAATCTTTAACAAGTTACTGCTCAGTGACATAATAATGAATAAAATGAAGAATAATGATGTTGGCCACAAAGCTTAGCAAATAAACATTTTGCACAAATCTAACAATTCCTGACTAGTTCAGCACATGGAATTCATTTTCATGGGCCATTGCTGGCTCTGCCAGCCTTCTGGTAAAGCACTCTTCCACCATTGTTTTCTGTTCAGGGCAAGTACCTGTCTTTGTATTCAAACTGAGGCCCATGTGTTACAAGTAGCTAGGGCAAAGACAGCCTTCCATTTCAGTATTCTTGAAAGGGAGGTTTAGAGAAGGATTCTTGGTATTCATGTCAAGCAAGTTTTAGAAAACCAGCCCCTGAACTATTGACAGAAACTTTCATTTGTTTTAAATCTGATTGCATGGCTCAGCTTATCAGCACTGACAGGACAAGGTCATAGACCACATTCGGTTGTTATTCCTGCTCTTACCAAGAACATACAATTAAGTCACCTAAAATAAAATTCTGTCAATGTCAGAAAAACTGGCAGATCACTCGCAACAGTGGCAAAGATGACTGACCACCCACAGTATGTTCTGGCAGCAGTAGCTCAAGAATATGTCTAAATTAGCCACCAAGATCTCATTTTTAATTAAGATTGGCACACCCATATCTTTTCTTCTCTCACTTAGAAACTATACTTTAAAGGCATCAATTTCTACTTAATTAAAATAATAACTGTATAGATAACATACAATATAAACAGGATACAGGTTCCTTCATTTCATACAAAAATATCAGAAGCTAAACCAATAATTGCACAATAAATGTTTTAAGTTGATGCTTCCATTTGCCCTCCCCCTCCAAAAAAAAGTGTCAGTACAGTGAGTGGTTGTAAGCACAACAAATAACTCAGAACAATGAAATCCTTGCACACCGTGCTCTCCCTGGCATCCTGGCTTCCGGGACAAAGGGCTACCACATCAACTCATTAGTTCACTCTAGATTTCTAGTCCAGAGGCCCCTTTCTATTTATCCTATTTGCTGTATGGCTCCCAAATTCTGATAAAAAGCTCCTTTATTTGTATTTCCCCTTGGAAATGTGCGTGCTTTTGAATTTATTTCCCTGTCCTCTTCCTTCTAAAATAAACCTTGGGCCCCAGATATGGAGTATTATGCAACTATCATCCACCCTTTCTTCAACCTCTTTTTCAGTTTTGGAGAAATTTGGCAGTTTTAATTTATCATTTCCAATTGTACACAAGTGTGACTCCTGTTCAAATTATTATGACCATATGGAAACTGAACTCAGTAGTTCAGCCTGCTTCCCATGCTTTTGGTTGTTCCTCTACCACTGCAGTAGAAAAATAGCAATCAAGTATTATATCAAAGATTTGTTGTTTGTTTTAAAATAATCAGTTCACATGTAATACAAATGTGGACTACCACAGCTACTGTGACAGTAACTTCAAATTTCACATTGAATCATTATCCCTTCCAACAGCATAGAGGTGCTGATAAGGAACAACTCACTTTTAATCTAACACTAACTATTCTTTCTGAGTCTGCAAATAGCTTACAACAATATTATTTCACCTTCTCCCTTCATTTCTGTGAAGTTCAGTTTGAAAGTTAAAGGATTCATTTCAATGTCCATTATCATTTACTGCTGACTTTGGCGAGTGCACAGGACCCATTTCCATCATGGCACGAGGGCCAGGTTTCCATCAGTTAAATTAAACTGTACAGAAGGAAGAAAACTGAGCCAATGATTGTCAGGTGAATAAAGAAGATCATAAGGGAGACCAGCGATTTATAGTCACCCAAATGTTTCATGGAGCAAAATTTGTCAGAAACAGTTTTTGTAGTCCATTGTGCAGTCTGTTCCCCAAAGAACATCATTCTTTGTGAATTAATATCTTACTTTCCCCTCTCACACATATTTTGTAGGTTTCAGCAAAGAAATGTATAACTATACAATGAACATTAGTAAAATAAGCCATTTTGTGAACCACTTGACGATTTCACCAAATTATTCAGGATGAGAAAAACCTAAAGCAGAATATGTAAAGGTGTCTCTGAATCATCTGAGCAAGTAACAAAGAGCTAACCTAGTCCAACATACATATTTGAGGGGTGATGGGGCACTGGGTCAAAAAATCCTAACCCTGATGGGGTCTGAACTGAAATGGTTAATTACAAAAGAAAGGTTGGATTAGTGGTAAGTATCTCCATGACAATGTTGACTCACTACGTGCCAATTCTGCAAAAGGCAATGTCCATACAAAGAAAGTAATCAAATATAAAGATAGCAGAGTCATATTGGCTTCATACAAAGCTGCAATGGGACTGCTGGAAAAGAGTGACATGTGTAAAAAAAAGGGACTTGGAATGCTTTCTTAGATGGTGAGAGTTTGAAAACTGAGTCCTATGAGAAACAGTTGAATGATGATGATGATGAGAAGGAGAACATCATTATACTTATGCCCTCCCTTTTTTTCCATTTGGAAGGAATCCAAGGCAGCTTATAAGGTTCTCCTCCACTCCATTTTAATCTCAAAACAACCACTTTGTCTGGTAAATTAGGCTGAGAGTCTGTGACTCGCCCAAAGTCTGTGACTGGCCCAGTAAGCTTCATGGCTGAGTGGGGACTAGAACCTGGAAGATAAAGTGGATACATGATAATGATCTTCCATTAGCTGAAGGGCTGTCACACAAAAGATGGATTATACTCACACTTTGCTGCTCCTAACATCAGAATTAGAACCAGTGGGTAGAAATTACAGGGAAGCAGATTTTGGCTAATAATTTGGAAAAATTGCTGATATTAAAAGCTGTTCAGAAGTGGAACATGTTGCATTGGTGGCAGGCACTCTTTTAGTGTAAGTGTTAAACCAGAGGTTGGATGGCCATCTGCTAGGAATATTATAGTTGCATTCTGTATTGTATAACTTGCATTGAGCAGGAGGCTGGACTATATGACCTCTAAAGGTACCATCCCTTATCTATGAGAAAAGGACTATTGACTTTGGAAAAGTTTTGATTTTATACAACACATATACTAAATATTGTATTTTAGTAGTATTCTTAAAGTTTATGGAAGAAGGAATAATATGGAGAAAAACTGAGAGAAGTTTTTGTTCTTTGTTACTATTGCATTCCATTATAGATACTGTTACCTCCACCAAGCTACAGCTGAAGTAAAAAGTCATGATGCTGAGTGGCAAAGGATGTGGTTCTGGAATACAGCAGATTTAGAACCCTGGCAAAACTCTAGATGCTGACTCAGGAACTGTGGCCTCAAATTCAATACTGTTGAGAGCAATTCTGCATCTAGGAAAGGCAAGTTATCTCAGTCCTTTCTTCAAGGAATTAAAGTAACTGAAATGGTTTTTTGGCAAGGCCAGTCCTAGAAGGACTATTTCCTAAAGTGCTGCATATGGCTTTTTAAAGGTTAGAGTCCCTTCTCACATTCAACAGCTTTCTTGGTGATGGCAGTCTGGAAAGCAAAGAAAAGGGTGGGGATATATTCTCCAGGGACTCCGTGTTTACTACAAAAGTGAACTTCAACTGCAACATCCTGAGAAACAGAAAGCAGTGCCTCCTACAGATCAAGTGGATAGTGTGCAAGATTGAAGGCAAGAACCCCTCTTGTGAAGGTCCAGGAACTGGTTCTGCCTTTTTCTCAGCATGTGGGTCTGTATTATACCATGAGAAGCTATGAAGAAATCTTACCATTCTGGGTCTGATGTTGTCCAGACCCAATTCTGGAGCTTCTGCACAGGAAAATTAATTTTCTGAAACCATCTAGAATCAATCGACTTTCCTAAGGTTTCTACACTTCACCACAGCTTTTCCACTCTTCAGGAATTGGTATTGCTATAGTACTACTGTGGGTATATACACCATCAAATCCCCTGGAAAGAATAGCTATGGAATAGCCTTTAATCTTCATTGCTCATCTCTCCCTAGAAACAGGCATGGAATTGCTTGCTTTGGCCAAGTGTGGTTGGCCTAGTGAGGTAGCCAACTCCCTGTGTACGTTTGGAAAGAGATGGGAAGAATCGTGGTTATGATGATGTATTTTTATTCCACCTTTTTCCTCCTATGAGGAACCCAAGGCAGTTTATGTAGCTCCATGTTATCCTCACTACAATAACTCTGAGACGTAGTTTGGGCAGACAGTCTGTCACTGAGGGAATTTCACAGCCAAGTGAAGACTAGAACATGGATCTCTGAGATCCCCAGTCTAGCACTTTTACCACCATACCATACTGGTTGTCTTTAAAGGGAATTAGGCAAACAACCTCAGAAGGAAAATTCTAAAAATCTATCAGTGGCTATTAGTCATGATGACTATAAGGAGTATGTCCAGAATTAGATGCAACATGACTTTGAGTACTGATTGCTGAGAATGAAGCACAGGAAAGCAATATTACCTCCATGTCAGGCATGTGGGCATCTGGTTGGCTACTGTGTGAAGCAAGATCCTGAACTAGACGGGCTTTGAGTATGATGTAGCAAGTCTCTTCTCACATACTTCTGATTCTGTAAAACTATCCATGGGGTAAAAATAAACATGTCTATATTAAGTGAAAGTGGTGGGATATTTACATATACATGTTTGGATCTTTGTATGGCATCTAAAACTATATAAAGTAGTTTCAAACTACGAAGAACCTACTGAATTGTGGTAATGGTCTGTGGCTATAACCCACACATCACAAACTTAACTTACTATAGTCAAGGCTTTTCTATGTGATGGGTGGAAAGGGATTTTATGTTTAGCAGTCAAAAAGAACTATCCTGGATTCTGCAGTGATACTTCAATATTCCACCTCTAGTGGTGTAAAAAAAATGTTAGCTAGGGAAAGATGTTGAGCCCTACAGGAAGGGAAGGAGCAACTGCACACTTCTTGCAAACCA
>NW_025335268.1:103131674-103180632 GCF_004798865.1 Varanus komodoensis | reverse complement strand
TGGTTTGCAAGACTCATTCACTAACAAAGTGAATGTCAGAATTCTAAATGATCTAGAATGTTTAGTTACATGAATCTTGGAAATTTAAGATCTTGACTTCATATAATTTTGATAAGGTATTTTAAATGAATGTGAAAATAATGTACAGAAGTATTACTGAAAAGAAAGAATTAAAATGTTTGCCTAAATGGACCAACAAAGATGGTACTTTGGGGGCACCACTGAAAAGGCCCTTCTAGTTGAGGTCCCATAAGCAAGTACATATATGGTAGGCTTATTAAAAGCATCAATAGCTGGCACCTTGAATTAGCAATAAATGTTAACTCTGACAAATTATGCCGGGTACTGGTTTTCAAAGATGTTTGCCTATTAGTAAATAACTCACCTGTTCAATTAGTTCTTGAAATCTAAAATGATTGGGATTAGCATCTTATAACCATACCTGCAAGGGTAGAATATTCTTTAGAGGCTGTACTCGCCCACATAAATTCAAGATAAAGCACATTGGTGCAAATGTGGATGGAAAAAGAGTGATTAAGGTGTACCAACTAGGTGTTTTGTTTATTAAAGTAGTCAGTACAAAATGCTGTATGAAGTCTGTCATAAACAACCAGATGCTATTTGAGAGCAGACTCTTCTGAGACCAAGTTGGAACAGCAGCTTGTGTGAACTAGAGCCCATCTCAAGTGATTGATGTTAACAACTTCCATTTAATGTTGGCTGTACTTACCTAGCTGAATTCATATAAGTGCTACTTCACATGATGGTAAGGTGGAAGAGCATCCATGAGTGTAAGTAAAGATGCAGCTATGCTACTTGGGAAACATATTAACCAAGCCTTAGAGAGAAACAACAGGGACTAAACATGCATCTATTCATTTACATACATACACTCAAAGGTTTCTAACTTCGTCTTGGGCTGAATTACCCAAGGACAGGACAAGAGAAAGTCCACACATATAGGGCAGCACACTATAGATTCACAGCTGGACAATACCTTTATACAAAAAATGCCACAAATAACCAAAATCCCACAAAAATGTATGTAAGTTTTGGAGTTCTCTAGAACTTCATATCAATCTAGGTGGAGCGGGGGACACAAAAATGTACAACAGCTAGACCTGCGACCATGGCTATGATGGAAACAGCTTAATTTCACTTTTGATATGGGGATTACAAACTGAATAAATCAGTCACTAGAAGGTATTGGATTACTCCTAGCATTTGAGGACAAACCATCAATGGCTAACCCCCATTTCTGAAAAGACAAGAGCCAGCTTTAATACTCTTGTCTTGGGTGAAATACACAGGTTCCTGAGTAGGCAGAGAGCAGAAATAAAAAGTAACATGGTGATGTAAAGCCAGAGATTAATTTTAGGTGGTGAACTGAGATAAAAAAATGGAACTGAAGTCAAAATGTGCAGTATTTACCTAGTGGTTAGAAGGAATGAATGAAAAGACAAAGTCCCTCTTCAGGTGATTAAGAATCATCTTCCTCTGGTGAAGATGCCCTGAATAGCTAAATAGGGTACATAACCAAAGGCATATAACCCAGTCCCATAGATAATTGTACTAAACATTTAAATGTAAAAAACCCAAAATCTACAAAAGATGTGTCTATATTCATGATGTATTGTTTGATGTACAGGAAAATAAAGTACTATGACAAAGGTCTAGGTGCCCACAAATGCTGTTCCATTATCTGCACATTTCATTCTTTTTCTGGTCACTTGTACAGACCACAGAATTGGGGGAAATATCAACAGTAGACAAGCTGGTGAGAAGGTTGACGAAGCATGGACTGTTAAACAGGGGCAGAAGACACTGGAAGCCTTGCAATTG
This sequence comes from Varanus komodoensis, assembly GCF_004798865.1. NCBI lineage: Eukaryota > Metazoa > Chordata > Lepidosauria > Squamata > Varanidae > Varanus > Varanus komodoensis. Next base: position 103,178,790 of record NW_025335268.1, on the reverse strand, counting down.
TGGTGGCACAGATACTGAACAAGTAAAGGGGTCTGGATAGAGATAGTCAGGATTATACTTAAGGTCTCCCAAATTCCCACTTCATCCAAATCGTTGCATATTCTCCACTGATAGGAACTGATAAAATAAGTGATGGAAAGTGGGATTCAAGGAGGCAAGGTGCTTCAAGAATTGAATGGCAGAAACTAGGACTTGAAATTAGTAACAGTCTGTGTGTATGCCAGTATGAGGTCCATCACCATATTAAGTCTATGCATATTTTAGAGAAATAATTGCTTATAGGTATTTCAGCATCACACATCAGCCATAGCTGAAGTAGAAAAACAGTTCATATATGTATCTATTCTTTTTAACCTTACCAGTTTTATGGATAAAGAAGTTCATGTTTTCGCATCTACCAAATTGATACTACTTACATTACTCAGTTTGACATCTAAAAACATCAAGGTTTTAATAATTGGCCAATGCTACATTATCTTATTCCAATGAAATTACTGTATAGTGAAACCTATAAACAGGATCTTCAAATATGACAGTAGTAGAAGTATGTTCAGGATAAAGGGGAAAGGAGATATATACTGCATCACGTATATGAGGCATCAGATGTGTTGATGTAAGCAAAGCTCACAATGAGAATTCAGTGTGCTTATTCCTTGTGAAGCAGGGAGATGAAACGCAGCATGAATGAAAGTGAGATTAAAATTTTCTCTACCCATTATTTATCCAAGCTACTTTCAGATACAGACCTCCACTGGGAAAAACTTAACTGGGAAAGTGCAATTTCCAGGGGTGGGAGGAGCATGAGGATGCCCAGGCATGGAAAGGATGACACTCACTTCTCCTGATCATTCATGTTTCACTTTATACACAAATGCCCATCTGCATGAGAAATCAACAACAAACTGATCCTCACATGAAAGCAGTCTATTAGGTTAAGCGTGACCTGAAGTTCTTCAGAATCTAAAACTGGGTGATCCAGATGAGTGATATAAAATTTATTGTCTAGGTAAATTTCCATCAGTGGATAGTTAAGTACTGATTCCTATTTTGGTCCGAGAAAAGAAATAAGAATGATGGTGTGACAGGCTGCCAGAGCTCACTGGTCATGTCATCCTAATGCTCTGACTGGAAACATCCAGGCAACTAGGTCTGAAATAAAGTTGGAATGAAGGCCTGCCTGAAAGAGAGGTTAGTTCAGGGAGAGTGAAACCTCAGCAGTAGCTGGACCTCATCAAGAAGAGACTATTAAGTTCTGGGATGTAGCAGGAGGGAGGGAGGTGGAAAAAAGCAGCTAGAAGAAAAATACTGCATGCCAAGGTGGAAGAAGGAAACCAGTCATCTGCTCTTGGTTTCCCTTGACAAGGAGTCTGGAACTGCCCATCAGAAAGAGACAGAATGACTGTAGATATACCTAAACCTAGACTTAACATCTGGCATGGAAGCAATAAATAAATAGGTGCAGCAAGGCTGGGGAAGCCGCTCCCACAAGAGCAGAAAAGCCTTGCTCAGATGGCAACACCTTACGTTAGATTAATGTATGGTGCTGTATTATGTTTTGGCACCTACTTGTTACACAGGCTATGCTCTATTAATGTAGTCAATTTTCAGCAGCTGCTTAGGCCTATAAAATAGCTTAGTTGTACAAGTATTAATAAAACCCTTAGAAACGTTTAGGAATCAGTTTTTTAAAAAAAATCTCATTACCATATCAAGGGGTTCCTTGTTAATCACTGTCCAAATTCATTTGGATTTATTCTGTCACACTTATGCTTACAATTAAAATGCCACAAGGTCCCAGTCAGATTAAACAAGTGATTTCCCCCCTCCCCATATGTTTGAGCTTCTAGGACTAGTAATGATAAATCACATGGAGGTAAAATATATCATAATTAATTAGGCAGAGCCCCAAAGATAACCTCCCCTGAAAGTACCTGTGGGCTATTTTAACGGGTTTCAAATGTTTCACTCTTTTTATATAAAAAGAATAGGCATGCCAAAATAAAAATTCATGGTACTTTAAAACAGACCAACCACTTACATTTTGCATAATTTCTTATGCAAAAGGATAACACAAATTAAATTAAAATTTGAATTTTCAAGGAATGTTTGACCTGCTGTTATGTCTATATTACATATAGAGAAACATTTTTAATGCACTGGTGCAAACACAGAGAAAATAGAGTACAGATTATAATAATGTGGTTGAACAACCATATTAAGAATGAAAGATAGGAAAGAAGTGAACTCATAGGGCTTAAGAAGTGACAAAGAAATAAAGGGGGAGAGAACATTTCTAAGAAAGTCATAGTCTTGAGATTCCTAAAGGAGTCAAAGGCAGAATTGGGGAGAGGACAAGGTGGGAATTGTGGAATGCTGAAAGAGATTAGGCAGTGGTCAGACAGAGCAAATTATATAGGAGAGAGGACAGTGGCAGAGTTCTTAAAAATGCAGCATCAAGGCAGTGGGGAGAGCGTGTATATGGGCAGAGAATGTAATCCATCTAAAGATGGAGACTGAACAAGATGAGAATGTAGCTGGGTCACAGAGGTTATCAAGATGAAAAGACAGATAGAAATGGCAGAAAGAACCCAAATCCAGTATAATGGTGGAGAGTAGAATAGGATTGCCAGAAGTTTTCTAAATTTAATCATTATTTTGTCCCATTCACATATACACCTCCCCTCTCCCCCACTAACTAATACCAAACTTAGGTGAGCCTATGTTTATTAGTTTGGAAGGGAAATGCATTGTCTCAAATGGAGTAGTTTCTGAAAATGTGGTATAAAGAAAGACCTTAGTCTGCCAATTAAAATATCCTCCTTCCCTCCCCCACCCCCACACACACTCTTAATGACTTCTAGGACACACAGAATGTTCAGAAGGTCAGTTCAAAAGGGGAAAGGGGGACACAAGAGAGCACTGGAATGTTTGGGTTTCTAATAGCTTTCACTAAGAATACTGCAGTGGAAGATTAGGGCTAGGGTCATGCAAGCCATTTGGAGAGGTTTCAATACTGAAAAAGAATAGCTCCTCCACTCCTTTATTTGTTCCAGAAGCCACCATAAAACAATTAGAAAGGGCAGTCAGCAGACTTGGGAAAAATTTCAGGGAGGTGAAACTTCCCTCTACCTCACCTGCCTTGAATACAAGGCACATGTTCCACATTGTTTGAATCCTTAACCAATTTTGTTTAAAATGTTTTCAAAACACATTGTTGAAATGGTTTTAATAGATGTGTTTTATTGGTTGAGCTGCTCTTTTACTGATGTTTTACTGCTATGTCTTTAAAATACGGATGAGACACTCATCAACACTCATTCTGACATTTAGTCAACCTGCTGTGCACTTTGTTGAGCGGTCTTTTGCTAATGTTCTATGAAGCAGTTTGAAGATACAGTCCGATGATTGTACTTACTTCTCTCACATTTCTTTGAAATGTTTTACAAATGTTTTAGTAATAATATTTTATTCAGAACTAACATGGGATTTTTCTAAGTATTTTATTTAAGGAGAAGATTCAAAATTTTCCAATGTTCCCCGAGGGTCCCAATAAGTATAATGGGAGATATGCTAGTCAGTAATTCTGGGCATATTCCTTTTGTATCCTTGCTGGTATTAAATGCATTTTAAAATATGGTATGCCACATTTGTGTCAAGGTCCCACAGCCTAGCTTTAAACCCTAGTGCTGTCTAAATGTACAACTGAGAAAAAGAGGCTGGAGTGAAAGAGGGTAGGTCAAAGAAGATGGATGTTTTCTACAGAGCTTGTCATTCTAGATAAGCACTATGAGCCATTCTCATTACACAAACATGTCTTGGACTCATTTCCCAAACAATACAACCATGCAATGACCCTTAATCGCTCCTTGAACCTTCATCTCCTGTCTGCTGTGGTTTCACAAAACGTGTTTAGTTGAGCATCTCAGATAGCTGCAACTCACAAGGCATTAAATACTTTTCAGAGGTAACAAGAAATTACTTTCAGCCACCAAATTCACTTGTCTGTGTATAAGAACATTGTTTCTCAACACTAGAAATCTGAACATAAATAGCATCCTAATATTAAGGATTTATTCTTCAATTACTGAGCACATTGCATTTATAAAAAAGAAACACTGAAAACACACCGTTTTCACAAATAAAGAATTTATCTCTTATTTTAGCTTTAAAAATGAATGCAGGAGGTCTGAATTGGAAAATAAATACCATTATGTTTTCAAAAGGTTTAGGGACTTCCAATCTTTTAATCTTTAGTGCAAATGGTAAAAGAGACATGGAATTGACAAACTAATCTAAAAGCAAGCCATACGTGGTTCAGGCAATAAGAACAAACAACAGGTAATAAAGACTGGATAAATTTACACACATATGCACATTCTAGGAAAGGAAAGCTTAGTAGAAACTGACTACTTAGAATTTAGCTTCTTTTCCTTGATATTCTTTAGCATTATTACATCTACATTGTTACAATTGCTACAGCACTGTAGAAGAATTTTACAAAGCTCAACAAACAAATGTGACACAAAATTACAGAAGCCCCTGTTTATTTTTGCACCAGCCTGTCCAGCATTTCAGAGATAAACTTCCCTCTCAGGGATTACTTAAAACACAAAACTACATATTATAATTTTCTGCAGATACTAAATATACAGCACAACACCAGGGACTAATTAACTACATCTGTTCACAAGTGCATTACAAGCCTTTGTATCTTTTCATTCAAGACTTCTGGAAACAAACTCCCAACCTCTAGAATCTACTTGATTTATGTTCTTAATAACATTTTGTCCATCTGCTTGAACCACCTATTCTAGTGCCCAAAGTAACACATGCGGGACATTATGACTTTTCTCACAAAAACATGTACCATTGAAGAAAAATGTGTTTAATCCAAATTATTTCATAACATATCCAATTGCACTTCCAAAAAGAGAAATCTCAAAATTGTAAGGAAGAAGATGAAGAGGAGAATCAAGAAGTTTATATCACCTCAAAATGCTTGGAGATTACTCAAAAACATTATAATAGAAGCATAGATAATATGCATACCCCAAGTGAGCAAATATAACACAAAGTCCAGGAAGCCACCAGTATGGTTGATGCATAGAGTCAAGGAAGCTGTTAGGGAGAAAAAAGCTTCCTTCAATGGAAGTCTTGCCCAAATGAAAAGAACAGAGAGGACTGAAGTTTTCACAAGGAGGTGCAAGCAGACAATCAGTGAAGCAAAGAAAGAGCAAACAAACAAACAAAACACATCAGTAACAATAGGAAGCCTAATGATAAAGAATTCTCTCTCTCTCTCTCTCTCTCTCTCTCTCTCTCTCTCTCTCTCTCTATATATATATATATATATATATATATATATATCTTCATCCAAGGAAGCCATTGGATGATACTTGAATTAAAGGATTGCTGTGAGGGGGAGGGTGAAGTGCGGCGAAACTGAATGAATTCTTTTCATCACTCTTTACAGGAAAGAATGTAGAACAGATACCTGTCTCTGAACCTATGTATTCTGGATGGGAGTCTGAGGAATTAGTGTAAATAGTTGTAACAAAAGATGAAACTTATCCACAAACTGAAAGTCAGCAAGTCATCAAGTCCATCTGGTATCCATCCTAGAGTTCTCAAAGAAATGACTCATGAAATGACTGACCTAATTACCAAAATATTTATTATGTCCCTAAAATTAGCCCTTGTAGCAGAGGATTGGAGAATGGCCAATGACCAAGTTTTAAAATGGCCAATTTTTAAAAAGGGATCAGTGGGGAGGATACAGGAAATTACAGGCCAATTACCTTGACATCTTTTCTGACTAACCTGCTTGAAAATATTGTTAAAAATAGAATCAGTTAGAAGCACATAGAGGGACAAGCTCTGCTGAAAAAATCAGGGTGGCTTCCACAAGTCTTGTCTGACTAACCTATTGAAGTTCTTTGTGAGTGTCAATAAACACATAGCCAGGGACAATCCAGTAGCCAGTGTTTAAGTGAACTTCCAAAGGGCATCTGATGAAGTGCCTCACCAAAGGCAACTGAGCAAACATGAAATAATGTGCGGGATGGGAGTGGTCCCCTAAGGATCACTAACTGGTTAAGAAGTGAAGTCAGAGGATGGAAATAAATGGCATTTTCTCCCGATGGAGCGATGTCACCAGTGAAGTCCCACAGGGTTCTGTATTAGACCAATGCTTTTCAAGCTATTCATGAATGATCTCGAATTAGGAGAAAGTAGTGAAGTGGATAAGTTTGATGATGATATCAAAGTAGTAAGGGTGGTTAAATCTAAAAGGGATTGTGGGGAGCTCCAAAGGGATCTTGTCAAGCTAGGAGAATGGGACATCAAAATGGCAAATGTGGTTCAGAGTAAGCAAGTGTCAAGTAATGCCTGTTAGGGCAAAACATTCCAAGTTCAAGTATAGACTGATGGGATCTGAGCAAGCAGTGACTGATCAAGAAAGGGATCTTTGGGTTGTGGTTGACAGCTTGATAAAAATGTCTACCCAGAGCATAGCTGCTGTTGTGAAGGCAAACTCTGTGCTAGACATAATAAGGAGCAGAATAGAAAATAGATCTATCAAAATCTTACTCCGCTTATACAAATCTTTGGGGTAACTTCACTTGGAATATTTATTTATTTTATTTAGAAAATTTCTATGCCACCCCATTCGCCGAAGCCTCGGGGCGGCTCACAAAACATTATTGTGTTCGGTTCTGGTCACCTTATCCGAAAAAGGACACAGAAGAGCAACAAAAATGATCAGGAGACTGGAGCAGCTCCCGTATGAAGGGTGGCTATGACAACTGGGACACTTCAGTTTATAAAAAAGGCAAGTAAGGGGAAACATGATAGAGGTGTTTAAAATAATGCACACTATGACGAGAGGGAGATATTTTTCTTCATCTCTCATAACACAACTTGGCACACTGCTTTGTCTCCCAACAAAAGGCAACAGTGGATGGCACAGAAGAAATGGCAGCTACCACAGCTAACAGATGCACTTGAGATGACTGCCTCTTAATGACAGGGTGAACCAGACAATGCAGTACTAGAGTACTTCAAGGACCACCACTGATATGTGAGCTGGCTTTGGAACTTTACCTCTGAAAACCTCAGTTTTTCCATTGCCATCATGAAAGAGTGTGGCTATTAGAAAATGGACTCTTTTGACTGTTCTGCTCATAATTTAAAAAATATCTACATGAGAAATGTATCTAGCCCTTTTTGTACTAGGACTTCGGAAAGCAAGGAAGATGGTTTTATTTCAATAGATCTTTGCTGAGGCTTTGCTTAAGGATTTTACTATTACTGTTTTTTCCTTTTTTTCCCTTAAATGAGTGTCAGGTCTAATCTGCACTGGAACATGAAGCTCACTGGGTTACTTTGGGCCTGTCACTAACTCTCAACCTAACCTACACCTCAAAATTTTTTAGTGGGGATAAAATGGAAATGAGGAGGACTATGAAAGCTCCCTTGGATTCTTTGCAAGAGGAAGGCAAGTTATAAATGTAAAATAACACACAACAGTGAATGATCACATATTGGTCTATTTCATAAAATACATATGTGAAATCCACTTTAGAAAATGTCCTTCAACTTTTATGAACAATCATCTTTATATTTACTTTGAACGTCAGGAAAAGTTTCAGTGACAAAACTTCAGGCAAAATCATAGTGACAAAATCTCAGCTATTTGGTATTCCTAATCCAAGTAGCCCGCAGAGGGATCAGTTCTATAGTTTAGGAATGTTCCTTTTAAATGGTTAGAGCTTTGCACTTTCCCAAGGACCTTGAGTCCCAGGACAAAGTGCAAAATTTGCCATACCCTGAGGACTGCTAGGGTGGGAAAAATACGAGTATCTTTCCATAAAGGGGGCATAAATCACAATACTCATTTTGGTGGATTCCAAAAGACCACTTTTAGTTTCCTTCAAGTAGGATCATGGCTGTGGTAAGATTTGAAATAGAGGCTTCCCAGGTTGTACTTTCAACCACTATGCTATATCAACTCCATCTTCAAAAGGAAAAGCATGTTACCTGTTTCTCTTTAAGGAGTATGCACTTTCAAGTTAACAAACCTAAGAGTGAAGTAGGCCTCAGATTCCTTAAAATCAGCAGCATACGTATGAAATTTTGATGCTGCTTGTTAAGCAGTGCCACTTTTTTAGTTAAAGACCTATGTTAAATATTTGAGACCTTACAAAATATTGCAGAATCAAGATGCATAAGCTCTTCTGCTCAACATCTTCAAATACTTCCACTGTTTCCTCATAATTTTCAGCAAATAAGGTAGCTGCCCTGTCTCAGTTTTCTACCTTCAAACCAGTACTTTTTCCTATATCTTTTGCCTCCTTTTTATGTCTATAAATTATAGACAGCATTTGCTTTTCCTGTAGTAATTTCAGTAGCAAAGTACTTCTTCTCTGTACTGTCTCCACAGTTCCAACCCAGCAGAAAATAGACTACTTCTATTCATTTTGGTATGTCTACACCTACAAGAAAACCACCTTGCTGATGAAACAAATTACTGCTTTAGATGATTAGCTATAAATGAAATGCATTCACACAGCCTGCAGGTGCAATATAAAAAAATAACAGCACACAATAAGGATTTATACAAGGTCTAATTGTAAGAATAGTAAAGAAATCTTAATTTACACTTTTGCTCTCTTAGACATTTGTTGTGCTGTTTTAGTGATCTTTCATTACAATATAATAATAGCAAACACACTGCCCTTTCCTAATATAACTGCTCCTGATAAGATGGTATTCACCTTGCAGGTGGTGAATATTGCCAGGACTGTATCCAAGATGTGGCCACTGAGAAAGAAGCACCAGAAAACTCAGAAGAACCTTGAATTTTTCACAAGTGCATCTGCTAAACTCACTTAGAAAAATGTGTTCCCCTTCCATGAAAAGAATCCAATGAAGTGTTATGCTGCCCAATAGCCAGATCATGTAACGTGATAGTTTGCGGGGGGCAGGGGGAAGATGGCCAGGGAATGGATTGTATGGCCTGCTGAAGGGAACGTCCGGCTGGAAATCTGAATATTTCTTTTAAGGCAGACAATATACTGTAATCTTCTCAGGTCTTGCTTGTTGCCAGTATTTCTCACTGCATGCCTCCTGCTAAACATCAGAGCATTCTCCAATAAAGGGGGAAATATTTTCAAAATCTGAGTCAAATATGGCATTATTAAGAAAATGTTTTCAAAACAAGTAATTGGAAAAGAGGGTTGGCCACATATGTAGCTAGATTTACCTTCTCAATCTATATGTAAGAACAAATTCATTTTAGATTAACTGCAATAATATCAAAGTAAACACTAGCATGCACTGAGTAGGGCTCCAGGATTTTTTGGCCACAATTTTTGTAGTTACCTTGGAAAGTTTATTTTTGAAGAGGTTCATCTGGGAACAAAACAAAGCAACTGATCAACCAAACCAAATGGACAAAAACAACCATTGCAGGTCATTTTAAAGTACACTGATAGAATGGTGAAAGTTTGTATCTTAGAAAAATAAATAAATAGACTGGTTAAGCTAAAAAATAAAGGATCTAGCTGTTGTTTGATTTGTGAGGAGAGTGAAAGAATATAAACAACTCAAAGGGTTCTCAATAACAAGGCAATTTAGGAGAAACACAGTGCTTCCTTGAATGCTTTTTTGGCTAAGAGCTACATGTTGCCACAAAAATCTGTTTTGCATCATCTAAACGCTTGAAACAAGAACACATAATTTAGAAAAAAAATGATGGTTGCCACTTAACTGTAAAGGGCAGCTATAGTGTTAGAAATAGCTTTCCAGTGATATTTTTGTTCACGGCCTAGGTCTATTTCAGCAATAGAAGTAATTACTGCGGTTTCTGAGGGCAGCATTTAACTCTATTACCTTCAAATACTGTATACAAACACTGAGTCTGACTCCGGTGCGGCCTGGTGTGGTCACAAGCAGGTCTGTAGCCACATCCTTACTTTCAAGTCCTTAGGAAACCTTAGTGAAGGAAAGATGAATTCAAGCTAAGGTGTTGTCACCTTTGATCCAGTTCCTTGTCCTCTGAAGAAAAAAACAACAACTCTTTTATCTGTAGTATTTTAGATCACCACTTTCTAAGGTCATATAATAAAGCACTACATCAAGTATTTCTCTGTTGCTTAAAAGTTTGACTACTTTTTGATTCTTTCATGCTAAGGTTATTTAATATTGTTTGCATGAACAATGTGCTACACTGTGAAAGATAAAGTCTCATAGTCCCTGTATGACTGGATTATATGATGAAAAGGAAGGGAAATACAGTATGTTTCCATATTCAGCTTCTACAACATTGTCATTGTGCATAATAAAATTTGATATAGGTCCAGACAGTCATTTTTCACTCATAACTCTCCCTTGTTCCCCCACCATTTCTTCTGTTTCCTCTTAAAATCCATTAAGGGATGGGACAGAAGGAGACAGAATAGCTGTACAGTGCCTTCAGACAATTATCCCTAGGACTCTCACCAGCATAGGCAGCTGATACTATGTTGGTCCATCTATGAATCTGGGAAAGACAGTGAGGTTGACGGAATGTTTATGAAAAAGGACTTTAAAAGGGAATATGCATTTGATATGATTTATATGAGAATTAGGTAAAGGAATATGGTTGTAATACAATATGGTTGTAAGCTGCCCCGAGGCTTCGGTGAATGGGGCGGCATAAAAATGTTTTAATAAATAAAAAATAAATAAAAAATATCCCAAGAAATAAGATAAGGGAGAAGTACAAATATACTTGATTGACTAGACTAGAGAATAAGTAGCATGTGTGAGCTTGTGAAAAACAGACAAGACACATGAGGAGGAGATTAGTCCCAGTCCAACAGAACCAGCCTGTACACAAATAGCCATGTATGTCAAGATGGAAGTCCCACAGGAAACCATTCTCTTTAACACAGCACCTTGGCTGCTGAACTGTGCTGGGAAATCATGCACATGTACTAGCTGGATTGCAACAAATACTAGGAGTTGAACTTCAAGGATCCCTCAATATATACAGTACAGGAGCTGAAACACAAAACCGGCAGTCCTACTGTCACTTGCTAAGACCCCCAGTGCACCTGCCAGATCTCATGCAATCACAGGCCCTTCCTGCCTTCATTCTCTCTTTTACTTTCTTGTTTCTTGTTCTGTCATCCCCACCTCCCTGACTGCTGTCACAGCCTTTCCTTCTTGCCTCAACCTTCCAACTAACACAAAAATATAGTAGATACCTGGCTCTAAAACCAATTCAGTTCTAAGAAAATGCTACTGTCCCCTAGACCAGAATTGCTCAGTGCGATCTTTTTGATTATTTATTTTTTTGAACTTATTTTCCACTAAATTGCCCCAAGGGCCCTCTAAATGGATTACAATCAATTAAAACATATAACAATAAAAACAAGCAGTTAAAACACAATAAGCAAAGAAATAAAACAAAATGACACACAGCTGAAGGCAACTGATTTAAAACTGTCAAAATAGAATAAATTATTAAAATGCCTAGAGAAGAGAATTGTTTTCGCCTGATGCCAAAAAGATTGTAACAAGAGTGCCAGGTAAACTACTTTCAGGAAGCTGTTCCACAGGTGGGGCACAAGTATTGAAAAGGCCCCTCTTCTATTAGCCATTCTCTCCCTTTTGAAAAATGAAATCAGTGAGGCTTCAAGCAAAAAGCAGTGCTGCAGTAATGGCTTCAACTACCCATACACAGACTGGATTAATTTATCTTCCATTTGTGACAACAAGGTTTAAATTTTCAATGTCCTAAATGAATGCACACTAGCACACCTGGTTTTGGAACTAATCAGATGGAAGGTAATCCTAAATTTAATCCTAAATGGAGTTGCCCAGGACCTAGTGCAAGGTGTAAACATTGTTGAATCAGGTGGGAACAGCGACCACAGTGGTATTATAAAGATGTGCATTGATTTGAGTAGCAGATAGCCAAAGAGATCCAACATAGTTTACTTTGAAAGAAAAAAAATCTCTAAATTAAGGAAATTGGTTTAAAGAAAGCTGAAAGGGGCTTAAATTCATGCAGACTACTTGGAGGTTACAAAATTACAAGCTCGTGTTGCATTTTTTAAGTGGCAAAAAACATGAGAACAGGGGTGATCTGGTAGACATTGCTTATTTGGTTTCTCAAAGATTTCTGACCAACCGTCTAATTGACAGGATCTGCAGAAATGGCACACCTCCCCTGGTTATGTGTTTGCAAAAAAGCAGCACGTATATCCTACAAATCTCTGCAGGACTAGGAGCAAGCATATTGTAGCCTGAGTCATAAAGTGCAGTTGAGAGTGCTAGAAAATTTTGAACATTGCTTCCCTGCATGGCTCAATTTTGTCAGAACTACATGGGTTTTTGCAGTGACTGTTTCACTGCCCCAGTCATGTTCCCAGTTCTACCATGCTTTCAACCATGCTTTGATTCCTACCTGTTCTTACATCTGGTCCACCTGCTTTGCCTCTGGTACTGCTATACCTGGTTGATTATGTAATCCTTGCTTTCTCCTTACCTACCATGTCTTGTCAGTATCTGACCTTGCTATTTCCTGGTCTGCATTAGCTTTCAGACTTCTTATGCCTTGCCAAGTAACTGACCATCACTTGTTTTTGACTTTGTCTTTGCTTGTACCTAATTTTGCCTTCACATCTGGCATCATACAGAAATTTCCACCTACCACCACCACCACTGGTCCTGAGGCTCCAGGCACAGATACCTGCTGTACATGGTCCAGACAGGTTCAGAAGTCTGCTTTTATGTCTTTTGCAACTGGCTGTGGCTGGTAGATCTTTGTGTTTTAGTAAAATGTAAAGTAGATCCAACGAGCCAGAAACCAGTTTACCCATTTAGTAAAGGCCACAAGGAAATCTCCTGATGGATTTTCTCCCTCTAATTCCTTATTCCCTTTCACAGTCCTGCTAGACAAAGTAATTCTCTTCAGTTAATACCATGCATCTAGCACAGGTGTAAATGCAGAGGAAAATTTGATCTAATCCTGCCAAAATCAACAATAAAATAGCATTGCTGCAGCCCTTATTGAGAGTTTTAATGGTTTTACTTTTCCTCCTTTAACATTTTGTACAAATTACAATTCTGAAAAGCCCCATTACTAATGTTCACTAAGCCATACCTAACCTCTATGTTTCTTACATTTCCTAGGAACATCCTGTGACAAAGGGGCTCTCAATTATCCTTTATTTTCCTCCTGCAAGTTAAACAAGAATAAGCAATGCTCATCTGCAGAGGATGCCTGTCACTTTAAGAACTGAAACAGGAAAACCTGTACTTTTTTTTTTCTTTTTGCACATTTTTGTTCATTCTTTTCAACTCATTCTAAGTTGCCCCCTGGGAGTTTAGGCCTCCACCAACAGTCTCTTTCAGTAAACAACTAGCTCTCTCTATTAAGCTTACCCACCCCTGCTCTGGCATAACACTAGTTTCTTTGTACTTGCCTGGTGAACTGACCAGCTATACAGTACAATGGCTACAATTACTAAATTACACCGCCTGTCACTGCCTTTTGTATCACACCTCTAACAGGTGCTATTACCATGATAGGCAAATTGTAATCATCCATTCACAGCATCCACAGCCTAAATAATGTTTTAATTTTTTTACATAATCTATGTGCGAATACCGCAAGGCAGTGAATGGTTAGCAAATACATGGGTATGAAAGACTGAACTGCATGGAATGCAGCATGAACAAAGGCAGTTAGGACAACAAAAGTGAATAGCACCACATTCCTGATAGTGAATAAACATACACACATTATGAGAGTGGTAAAGGGAAATGCACCTGAGAAATTCAAACTATTCACCAGAAGCGTCTCACCTAATTTTGCCTGCTTTCCCCCCTTCCTCATGAATGGATACGAACTGGATACCAGAAAAATAGTTTAGTTAAACTACTGCAATAAGCAAGCATATGGTTATGTATGAGGTACAAAAACATCTTTCCTGGGACTACAGCTACATTTACAGATTATTTTTGTTGTTGGCCACTGCAAGATTGTCCTTCACAACTTCCAACTTCTTTTGCTTAAGATGAAGATGAGCAAAATCAGATAGTTTGAACACTTGACATTCCCCTCTACATTGGTACTTGCAGTATCTGGGAGAAAAAATGAAGGAAAGTAAAATTATCCAAATTCCAAAACTATCCAACTATCCAAAAAAATAAAAGTTTCTGACTCAGAGGTATCTATTGTAAAGTAAGGTGTGTGTGGTGTACTATGGGCTTGTTTTCTAATGACCTGTGCTTGGTCTAGAGCAGGGGTCTCAAACTTGCGGCCCGCGGGCCAATTGCTGGGACGGGCGGGGCACGGGGGAGGGGCCCTGCGGCCTTCAAAGCGCCGGCGGCACCCGGACCGGCCGCGGGATGAGCGGCCCCCCACCACCGCGGAGGTGGAATACTTGATGCGGCCCAGCCTCACCCAGACTCTACTTCCAGCAGCCCCCAGGTAAGTTGAGTTTGAGACCCCTGGTCTAGAGATTTTTGCAATCCTAACTACTATCCTGGAAAGCACATATATTACATTTCCCATGATCAAATACAGGTCACTGTGTGCAGAACTTCTAGACAGTTTCCCATCTAGACACTGACTATTCCCAGGTCTGTCTTCAAGCAGTAACCTTATTAGGATGGAGAAACAGGCAAAAACTAACAAAATTAGTTTTGACATTTTATTTATTTATTTATTAATTTATATCCTGCCTTTTTCCTACAAAGGGCTCAAGGCGGCTTACATCTCCTCCTCCATCTTATCCCCACAACAACTACCCTGTGAGGAAGGTTGGGCTGAGAGTCTGTGACTGGCCCAAAGTCACCCAGGTGGCTCCATGGCTAAGCAGGGACTAGAGTCCAGATTGTCTGAGTCCCAGTCCCATGCTCTTAACCACTACACTACACTGGCCCTCTACATTTACACAGGAAGGATCAGTTGCACAAGTATGGGGTGGATGACAGCATGTTTTACAATCATACATGCAAAAAGGATCTAAGATTTTGAGTAGACTACAGGCTAAACATGAGTCAGCCGTCTGATGCAATTGATAAAAAGGCTAATGTGATTTTAGGCTGTATCCATAGAAGCATGGCGTCCAGATCAAAAAAAAGTAATGGCAGCACTTTGTTCAGACCTTGACTAGTGTACTATGTCCAGTTTGGGGTGTAACAGCTGAAGACTACTGACAAACTAGAATGAGTGACAAAAATGCTCAGTGATCTGGAGACTAAGTACTGTGAGGAGAAGTTGAAGGAACTGGGTATGATTAGTTTCGAGAACAAATGATTAAGAATCTATATGATAGCCATCTTCAAATACTGTAAAGCTGGTCACATAGATATGAAAGGCTGTTACAAAAAAAATCATTTAAACATTAGCAAAAAATATTCTGGTAGTATGAACTGTTCAGTGAAGAAACTCAACTGGGTGAGTTTGTACAACATGGCACCAACCCTGCAAATGAATTACAGTGTGGATTGTTAATGTAGCAACCCATGGTGTACCTGACAGACAATTGATTTGCCTCCCCTCCTGCCTTCAATCTGCCTTGTTACCTCTCCATTGCAATTGTGAACTCTTTGGAACTTGCTGCAGGTTTTAAACCCCTTCTCTCCTTCTGCCCCTTTTTCAAGAGTGCCCTTTTTACACAGTCTTTGAACTGCCAGTCACTGATGGCCACATCAAAGTGCCCAAGTGGCACATTGGAGGAATTGTCAGTGGACTGCCACCATTTTGGTTTTACACAACTGAATAAGTGCTTTTTTGGGGAGAGGGGGCAGTTTTCTCAAGTTGTACAAGTGTACAACTCTTGGATAGCCAAACTGGGAAGGCTTTCCAGGGCAAAGTCCTGGTAACTGTCTGCTGTCAAAGTTTCATGGACATTTGGCCACTTTACCTAAAACTTGTAATTTTCTTTGTGTTTACTTGACAGCTATCAAATGGAAGCTGTCAATGTAAAGCAGTGTTTCGATAGAACTTTGCCTGTGAAAAGAGCTAGCAACACCCTCTCCCCTCTTAGAATGAGAGCAACAGATTTCATATTTGTCCCTATAGTTTCAAGTGCCCCAACTTTTCCTCCCTTTTCTCAGAAAATATGAAGATCACTCATTTTTGAAAAGCACTTCTTTTGACAGCTGCCTTTTGAAACCTCTCTTGAATATTTCTGCTTTTTTTGAACAGGGTAATATACACAGATTCATGACTGCATGAAGGTTGCCAGAGAGTTTTCCCAGGTTCGTGGCTGGGAAGTAGATGGAGGGCAAATATAATGCAAATTTCCCTTTTATTTACTTCCCAGCCATGAAGTTTGAGTATTTTTTCCAGTCTGGTAAAAATGTTCACTTTTTAAAACTTTTTTTACTGCTGGAAAGTTAACAGAGAGGCCTTTTTTTTGGTTGCCATTTATTTCTTAGTTCTGAAATCAGTGTATATTTCTCAGTCCAAAAGGGAAAAAAAACCGCATTATTTCCAGATACTTAAAAAAAAAGCCCTTAAAGGAGACAGAAAGGGACAGAAAAAAATGAGCTGCTAACACCAGCAGGCCTTACAACTGCCCCTTTCCTACTGTGGCTTTATTCACTCTGTGCCATTCATCAGACTTGTCAGATCTGGCTTGGTTTTTACTGTCAGGGATCTGCAACAGCTTCAGTGCACTGCTCAGAGGAGGAGCCAAAATAGTAGAAGGGTGATATCTCACCTTTCTGGAGTATCTGGACACCCACTAAACTGTTGAAAATGTGGAGGGCACTGAGACCCATGTGTTCAACAACTGAAATCCAGAGTTTTACATTTCTAAGAGGAGCATCTGGTCATCCCCTTTGCATTCTCCTACTTCTTTCCCCATTATGATTGATTTTCAATGGACAGCTTGACAACTCTGGACAACTTAGCCTATATGCATTCTCATCTTGTCAATTTGTTACCTACTAAAATTTGCTGCCCCCTTCAACAGCTAAAATAGACAAGGACATTTACCAGGCAAGACTAAATATATTAGAAAGCTGTGAGTGTGCACACCTGCAAAGGATTTTAGGGTGGAAAAATGACCCTAACTTCACATTTTCTTTGGAAAGAAAAAACAAGCTGTGAAGAAAAAGAGGTAACAATTGGAATAGGGAGGGAGAGACAAGATTGATTCTGCTGCAATACAGAACCCATCATGGATACAGACTATAGAAATGAGTGGGAAAACAACCCACAGTTTCTTGATCATCTATCAGACACACTAGATTGTTCCACAAACAAGCCATTCATTCTTATTTGTGGGTAGCTTAGCATGAAATGAAAATCAAATCATTACACTGGAATGAAGTAGACTATCATTAAGAGGCTTTTAAGTAGAGACTGGAAAGCTGCCTATTACTGATGCTGTTGTAGTTGACTTTCTGCAGTAGTGGGCATATGAGCTAGATGACTTTTGAAGCACCTTTTCACCTCTATGGTCTTATTTATTTACTAAAAGATTTTTTATCCCATCCCCTGCAGAACATCTCAGGACAGCTTATTATTCTCTATTGCAGATATAGACCTTGAACAACTTTGATGGCAATGGGAACCAAGTGTCCAAGCAATTTTAAATTTAGAATGCAATACTTTTAAAACTCAAATGTGAATCTAAAATTAACTACAATTTAATCATCATCTGATTCATCCCTGGCACATCAAATCGAGATGTGAGGATTGTGCTGTCAAATTTCTAAACCTTAACATACGTATGTTATTCAGAATAACTTGCAAAATAGTGATAATCACAATAAGTATCCTGCATTTGATTATTTGAAGTACTCATGCAACAAACACTGACTTTGTGAAAGAAATGAGGTTGTATATGATTAACATTTTGAATCAATGTGACATATACATACACAGCCTACTTGCCTGCTCTAGGTCCAGAGGGCTTCAGCTATAGGACAGTATAGAAGAGATGGTGATGGTGACGGAGCCAACTGCCCTTCCAAGGAATGATTCTATATGGCAAATGCCTTTCACCATATAGAAGCTAGCACCAGGCACCAAGATGTATACTGACTAGCACACTGCCACAGAGTCAAAGCTTCTGACAATAAAGAAATGGTTGAGGAGTACAATCAGAAACTGAAGAGTGGTCCAAGAAGAATCTGGATTTCAGGAATCTGTCCAAGTGGGGAAACTTTGAGCTGACAGTTGTCTGGGCAGCTGAAACCATCTCCTGTTGTATAGTCAATTGACTGAGCCTTGGCTAGAAAACATCAGTACCAGGCTCATGCAATTTACATACGTGATTTAGAATTGTGAAAGTATAGCAGCTTATTTCGAACTAAAACTCTGTATAATATTTATCTGCCATACAGCTTTTATACAATGGAAGAGAGTAGACAAACAAAACCACTGGATCTGTCTGTGAAACACTTGAGAACCTCTTCTTAGTTGATTTATGTTAAAATAAGAGAAACTGGGTCTTGTATAGAATGCTAAATAGGTCAAGTTTTGCAATATGTATAAGGAGCAGGCAGATGGGCAGCATTTTCAAGGTGCAGTTCAAACTTACTAGTCAGAATAATGGGGCTAAAGAGATACTTAAAAAAACACAGGGACACACCATAGACAAGATCAAGGGTTCAGATCTAGCAGAACCATCACAGACAAACATAGTAAGACTTCTGACAAGGGTAATGATGGAAAATGAGTCACCCTGTCAAATAGACTCAGTATTGTTTTAAAAAATATTGAGTTACATGACTCATGTGATGCAGACCCTGCAATGACAAACTTCAGCTGCAAACAGTAAGGTTTGCTGAAAGGATTTTCTCCAAATGAACAGCACTTGGAGAATTCAATGAGAAGGGAACAGAAACATGAAGTGTAAGTTCAGCCATATGAAACAAGCACCATCAGAATGCTGTCAGTGCCTGGGGGAGTTACCAAAAGATTCTTGGAAGATTTTACAGTGATGTAAGAAATCAACAAGAACCAGTCAAAGACTTTTTTTAAGAAGTGGGGAGGAAACACCTCTAAGCTAAGAAGATTCTTCTTCACTGTCCTATGGATTCTCCTTTCTAGCTCTATAATGTATCATTTTTGAATGTTTTTTCCCAATAAAATTTAAATTTGTGATCATGTGAAGCATGAGAATTATATGAAATTACTGTTGTTTCACTATGTAGCTCTATATTTATATAATGTCATTCATCAAAAACTGATTCTGGGGAAATTACAACAACATGGTTAATAAAAGTACAGCCCCCCACCCCAAAAAACAGATTTAAAAAATACCAGGATTTTTACAATATCCATTCACCTAATAAATACACCTGATTAGCTGGGTGTATCATGTTTGGATCCAATGCTGTTTGTATTTCTTGAAAATGGATACACACTGTAAAAACTGCAGTGACCATTACTCCATATGCTAGCTACCATTCAGAGTATTCAATATATACGTTTGTGAATTTGTCTGTCAACCTTGCTTTGAGACCATCTTGAGTCTCTTCCATACCATATGATTATAACCAAGGCAAATTAAAAGGCATTAGCAATGCATTCTGTTGTTCAAATGCATCCAGATAGCACATTTACCAGGCCTATTTCCTAAACATAAACACAGAAATGGAAATGTAGATTTTAATGTGATTGTCCTTTGATCATCCAGAAGAAGTAGATTCTTATCTGTCTACTAATGTTCTCATTCAATTCTACTATTAATCTATTTTTTCAAACAGATTTTTCCATTAAAGAGGATAAATTATTCTTTCTAGCGTCTATCCTATGTTTTCAGAAACATGTATCTCCTACCTAACCTAAGTATATACATTGTTTAAGTGACAGCACATTTGCAGAATATATTACTGTGGAATAGTGTAAAGAAGTACAATTCCAGTACAAAGGAGCTTATAATGATAGTCAATGATCCTACTTAATTCATCTTAAGAGACTAAATTGCATTGTTAGAACACATAAAATTAGCAATATTCTGTTAGAAGTAGATTTTAAGCCAATTTTGCAATGTAGCAATGATACTACTATGTTCAAATGTGGTAGCTGTTTAAATACAATTTATTCTTGCCTAAGAAAACACAATACTCAGTTACATTGCAAGGCAGACTATGCCTTTTTATAATTTGAAACATCAATTCAAATGTATGTGCTTCTTGTTTTATAAGTAAGGCACTCATATTTCATACACATATCATTTCTATAAAAATAATATGTTGTATATTAAAAATGAAAAGTAAACTGAATTATCAGACCATTCTGGTTAAATGTGCATCCTAGAGCACTCAGGTTTGTTTCATGAGAGGTAGCCAACATCATACTAAACTTTACAATGGAATGGAGCTCTCTGTCCCATCATTACATGAAGCAGGGACAATTCAGTTAAAAAAGCATGTTCCCAATTTCTTTCCTTAATCAAATCAGTAAAAACTTTATGAATCTTCTGCTGTTTTACATACATTATAACCTACTCATGACTGAGTAAAACTATCTAGTATCTATCAGAAAGGACTCAAAAGAGAGAATACCAGAAAACCACTAATTCACGGATCCTGGTATCAGATGTAACTACTGTTTATGCAAATACTGTACCAATGTGTATCATACATTAATCAGAGTGGAAGCAGCTTTTCCCTGGACTTATAGAACATTTTACATCTTCTATTAGATGAGCAGTAATAGTATTCACTTTGACTTTTAACAAATCCCTTTTACAGATACAGGAGGTTAATTGGTTGTTACTGCACAGTACAATTCAATACCAAAATTAAAGCACACTTTAAAAGAAAAAAAAATAATAATCTTGACATACTGAAACTCATTTTAAATACATTTACAGATACTTAAAAAAATTAATCAAGTTTAAATCCTGTTCATCATACCACCTTTAAACTGTATTTTTGTGAGATTACCACTTTATTCATAACTCTAAGTCAAATAAATGCAGATACTTTTTCTATAAAATGTATTATTCATATCCCTTGTATATGAATAAAAGTTTAATATGAAATAGATATACATTTCAAAAAGAATGACTGTGTTATATTGTACTAAAAAGTAACAATAGCACATTTACAGCTAGGAAAAACTACTTAATAAGGTCAAACTTATAATACACCCACTAAAGTTACAATTAGGTACTTAAAACATATGGTATTTCTTCCAAATTCCATTATGGTAACAAACACAAAAAGATGCTGATAGCCAGTTCCCTTAAGTACATTTTCAACTTCATCTCTTAAACAATGTTAAGAAAGAAAACATTTTTATTTGACTGGTGGCTCAATGGCGCAGCCTATGTGTAGAAAGGTAGAATACATGGCAATCATACAGTTTTTCAAGGATTCACTATCTCACTATAGCATAACTACAGACAGGAAAGATAAAACTGCAGACAGCTTTTGTAAAGTTACCACTGGTATTGACAATAATTATGTTTCCGTACTGATTCCATGAATGGTTTCCAGCTTAGTAATCAAAGCTTAACAGCAAATTACTAGCCATCTAAACCAAAATAGGACCAGCTTATGCAAGTTAAACAACAATCAAGTGCTGAGATTTTATTTTGCAGAAAAAGTAACTCAGATCATCTTTATTTTGTGAGACTTCTCTTCCAAGATTTTGGCATTGCTCTTTGCAAAGAAAAAAGGCTTTTGTTTTTATATGCGTATGTTCTTGCAAATAGCTTATCAGATACTGTTGCATTTCATAGACTTCCTTAAAAATAAGTCTCAATATGATCCATTTCTTTGAGGAAGTATTAATTAAAACCTATAATTATGAATGAGTTCAACTTGTTTCTAATACAAGAGGCAGGGAACTATAGGATGCACACAACACTGATATAAAACTCAGCCTTTTTGTAAAGAACCCAAAATTCAGCATTATACATTGTCTTAATGATATGTGATATTTCATTTTTAGAAAGTTTTCTAGTAGCACAAGCTTATGTGAACTTACTGGAAGTATCTTTTATATCAATAGCACTGAATTCCCTGTTAACATGCTTGGACTAAAATACAAGAAAGATATACTGTATTTGATTACCTCAGGGGAAGGGAACTCATATTTCTCTAACTTATCACATTCTTATGGTACGTAAGTTGGAAATATGCAACAAAAGAATTCAAATAGACTATCAATTTAATTGCTTTAAAAAGCATATTTTAAGAACTTTCAAATATAAAAGACTATTCTTTCAAACATGGTACTTTTGGGAAGATGTTTTCCTCTATGAGTCCTTATACAGTTAAATTTCTATATTTTCTTTTACAAACTGACAGAATACTGGCCTTTACAGAAAGCGTATTACTATAATGACATCTTCTTTCTTATGCAGAGCATATCTACTAATCCAGACACAGAACAATATTCAGAATTTGCTTTGAATTTCTTGTTTCCATTATTCCAGAAAAGTGACCCCACAAATTTACTCAAGCTGAGTAAACACAGAATATAGTTACAGACAATAATACTATAACAGACAATAAGAACAGAATTAAAATAGATTGATTCAGGCATATAAACATGCAGATGTATTTTATATATTTGATTTAAAACAATACTATTCATTTCCACCATTAAACACTGAGCAAGTGGGGGGACATATAGTGAAAACTATTAATTGTTTCAAACTTACCTGTTTAAAAAGTTATAACATGGTGTATGCTAAAACAGTGTAAAGAAATTTCTTCTTTTGGTCTTACAAATCTCTTGAAAATTCATATCTATATGAAGGTTTTGTCTCATAGTGAAAGTGAACAATTGCTTTTCATGGGCATTTCTCTAGAGTTTTTTTGTCCATTTTGTGATGCAGATCTGTTTCCAGCAGCTTGGTTTTGGGCAGTGGTGTGAACCATCTTTTCTATTCATTTTTAGCTACTTATATGGATTACAAAACCTGAAATTATATACATCAAAACCACAAAACCTAAATGTCATGTTAGGAAATGGAATGAATTTATTATACCTTGCACTAAATGCATTTATATTTTTTGTAAGAATGGTAGTTTGCAAACTGTCTAATACAATCTGTCCACATTTGCCCTTTTAAATACATAGCCACATTTGAATATTGCTGTGTGTTCTAGCAAATTAAAAAAATTATCTAGGTACTTCTTTACTTTAGCTGTTTAATACTTACAACATACACTGATCATACATTTCCAGTGAGTGATTAATTCATTACCTCAAAGAAAATGTGTTCTAGCCTACTTTAGGTATCTTTAAAATGGTATATATATTTGCTAAGACATTTTGCTTAACTAGAGAAAATTTCTTGATGTTAGTTATTTCCAAGTAATAACAGCCTACTAAAATTCTCAATATCTCTCCCATTCTAGGGAGTAACTTTACATGCTCTGTTTATGTGCATCTCCTTGTACACAGGTGTAAACACAACCCATTTTGAAGAGTTAGAGATGAATATCCTATAGAACAATACAACTTATCCAAACATTTTAGAATTGGAATGGAAAAAGCTCAGGAACATGCCTTTTAAATAAATGCTTTTGGCTTTTCTGTCCAACAGCTCACATAGGAGAACTATGTTTAATTCCTTTTTCCAAAACATCAGCAACCAAAACCCAATCCATCATTCATTTAAAGTGTTCTCCAGCAGTTTTTGGTTTAGCATTCTAAACTGAAGGTGGTCTGTGCGTTGAACTTAGCACTGTGTGGGTTATAGTCTTTGTTTGCAGTCTTAACTGGGGATTGCACCTTAGCTACCGTAGTTCAAGCGTAAAAATACTTTGTCTGCAGCACTATATACTGTTGCCAGAGACCCTCTAAATCCTTGAACCAACTGTGTCCTCTGGTGTCACAGAAGATAATGCCAATTTATTGCAATCTGTGGCTTTTTTAACTGATTAAAATTAAGCCGTAAACATGTGACAATGGAATTAGCACATTTAGAGAGTCTCTTTTCCCACATCCCATTTTGCGCCAGTGTGGCTGATCCCTGCAACTCTACGCGGGTGCAATTTTAATGACTTTGCTGGTATTTGATGTTCTTAGAAAAAGCAGTCCTTAGTGTTTGTGGAGAAGGTAGATATGGAAGCTGAGAAGCTGTGATTGGAGACATGGTGACATCATCTCTGTTTTTCGATAGGATCGGTGTCATTTTCCTCCCAATGATAAGACAACTCACTGACAGAGCCCGATTAGGGGGAAAAATATTATAAAATTTACTTCTGTCGAATGAGGGTGGAGTGATAAACATTTCAGCCTCAGGGAAGAACTCAAAAAGATGCTCATTCTCTGGGGGGGGGGGGTTTCCACCCTCAATTATTCCTCTCAAAGTCATGGTGTCTCTGTTAATATTGATGAGCAAACAAGAATTCCACTGAAAACATATGATTTGTATGATAAAACCTTATGAAACAAAGATTACGTTTTAATGCATTCACAATGGTGGAAGAGCTTCTCCACATTTTGCAAAATGATTGCAATTTTTAAGAATATATAGTTGAGGATTTTTAAATGAATGTCATAGAAAGCAAGTATTCTTATGACAGAAATAACGCTAAGGCTATACTAGTGTATTTTCCAATGTGCAATTACATTTTTCTTTTGCTTGGTGAACTCAAAAACTTCAGAATAAACAGGGAAAAATTGGTGCTTGTGGCCCTCTAATGCTTGAAGATGTATTAATGCTCCAGGGAAGAACATAAAACAAATATTGATTTTTTTAAAAAAATACTAAAATATTTTTCTTCTGTTTTTTGATAGTTCACATAGGCTACCATTAACCTGGCCTCTAGTGTCACATACAGCATATCTCTGTATACGAAGAGGTACTATATCCATATGTCTTCCACATTATATATATATATATACTTGATATCAGAGAAGTTTGAAAGCAAACAACCAGAAGGCAAACAGCTAACAGGATAAATTTTGCCTCCTTCCAAAAATGCAAATTGTGTCTTGATTACATGCAATCTCTGTCTGTCTGTCTGTCTGTCTGTCTGTCTGTCTCTCTCATTCTGTGCATAACATGTTACGCACACATACAATTTTGAAGGCTGATCATACAAACTAGTCCTTTGCTCAATTAAGCCTACAATTCTATGCTCACTTTCTTATAAGTAAATCCTACTGAACACAGTGAGACTTACTTGTATGTAGACATTTATAGAATTTGTGCTGCCAACTGCATTTAAAAGCGGTTGACAGTAAAATTTTTATTTACAGTATATAGGATGCATAACCATCATGGAAGCAATTATATGAGCGTATAAAACCAATTTCAAAGCTAAATCATCCAGATTTCTATGATAGATGGTATATAAAAGCTTTCTTACAAGAAATCCTATTCATTTGCACAAGTAGATCCCACAGTGCAACCACCTCTTGAGTAACAGCAACTATATTGGATTGCATCTCTAATGTATACAACTCTTGTTTAAGGTGCCTATACTTTGATTTTTTTCAGGGACACATAGCTCTCATTTGGTGGCTAGACATATCTAGTTCCCACAAGCTGATTCTACAGATATACATATTTCCAGTATCAACATATTTTCCAGTATCAGCAGCCAGCAAGTTTGTTTTAAATAAGACATACTATTATGGGAACTTTTTCAAGCTATGCTCATAAGAACTTCCATATTCTTTTAAAATATAAATTGGACATTTAGAATGAAAAAGCAAATGGAACATGATAGATGTATTGCATGATCATGTGTTGTAAACTGCCCAGAGAGCTCCAGCTATGGGGCCATGCAGAAAGTAAATAAAAACATAAATGTATAAAATAATCAATCTTGAAGTGTACAAATGAAATGTTCAGCTTTCTTCTTGCTTAACAAACTTATTTAATTAAATTCAATGGATATGTTTTTAAAGTTTTATCACTGCTAATTTTCAACCCACTTTTAGCAACAGTAATATTGTATATTTTGCCTACAGTCACATTAGCCAGACTTATATCATAGAAGAGATTACATGTGATTCTTAGCAGAACTGCTCTTGACACTCCTTTTTTAAAGATACAACAAATAGTCAACCCATGCAGCCAGGTAACTACTTCGAAACAACTAGGTGTGGGAAAAGGGATAAGTGTAAGTAAGGGTTATCAATAAAAGGCAAATCTAGTCTCAGGGAAGGTTTTCAGTTAGCTTTTGCCTTTGGAAGCTTTTAGAAATAACCCACTGGATTTCAATATGTGAAATACCTTGAGGAAGCATATTATTGTTTGATGAGCTGTCAATTCGTCTTCATTTATTCAAAGTGCCAGATTGCACATAGCCAACAAAAAGAGTAAGGATGGAAAATGCAAGCATGTGAATACACTTGAGAGAACCCAATAAGCTTAAAGGTGTTAGAGGCCTGCTACTACTTCCTCTCCACCCCATAACCACCACTAATGATTCAAGAGCAGACATGAGAAGAAAGACTCATGGCTTACTACTGGCATGCACAAAAATGTACACCCCATATTGTATTTGCAGGATGAAATTATAATCTAGTGTGTTTCATGGCTTTGCAAATGAATGGTGTTTCAATAGTACAAAATGTAAAGGTGCTTCTCTTAAATAATTACAGCCACAATTGTAAAAACAATTTAAAAATAAACAAATATGTCACATAAATGTGCATGCTTTCAAGGATGTTTTGCTTGTTATTATAAAGGTATAACACTAATATGTATTATGCATTTCTCTTAAGTTCAAAAAGCAATGGGAACTTAAGTATTCAAAGAACTTTCCAAAAGTATACTCAAGGAACTTGAATTTTTCATCACAGGAGCTCCATCAGTTCTGAGTCCCAAGCCCATTTACGATTCCCCATTTCAGAAGCAGTGGGCCATGGCAAAAGTGAATGAAATGCCTCAAGTATGTGTGACCAACATGTTTATGAAAAGGCACAAGAATGTCATAAAATCTTAGCACAGGCTGTAAGCAGTTTTTCCTATGATGATCCAAAACAAAGGGGGCATTTCTAACAGTCTGAGTAATATGTGTTATGAAGAAATGCTATGTGGTGCAATCCAAATAAGCATGCCTCTGTGAAGCTAAAATAAATTCCTCTAGCTGAAATAAAATATTAATCTCCATATTTCTCAAGGCAAGAGAGTGATTGGTTAGTAGAAAAAATGATACAATGGTCTTTAGAATAACTGCTGAAGAGATACTCCACTATGGCTATGTAGTTCAGCAGCACTTTAGCTCCAGTCTTCATTGGGTGGTGAGTACAAGGTGACACAAGAAAGGGATGGGCTTCTGTTGTTCGCATTTGATGTATGAGGGATACATGGTGAGAGCAAACCACAGATATGAAGAACAAAAGCCCAGATTTTCCCTTCTCTCTTTACATCTTTTACTAACTAGATGATCCAGACTACAGCTGAAATACCGAAGAATAACATTTAAAAGATCCTGTTCTATTCTTCTAACAGTCCCCCTGAATAAGAGATGCAAATACCTTACTAAGTTGTAGTTATCTCACACCCATAAATGTATTTCCAGATGCTTAGTCATACTTTGTTTCTTAACATGTATCTTCCCAAATCAAAGACCATGATAGACTATGAGCACACCATGAAACTTTCACCAGTTACAGGGAAGGGGGCATGAAAGGTCAAGGGATACCTCTAGTTAAAACATGTATCTGTAAAGATTAAAAATGCATGCATTATTTCACTTGATATCATTAAATAATAGTACCTAAGTTGGTAGTGGATCAGAGTGTGCCAGTTGTGGGAACACTTAAGCGCCCATAGGCACAGCAAGACTCAAAGTCCTGGTAGGCTTCAAAGGAACACTCCCCCCGCCTTTCTAGAACTCTTTGCTTTCTAGTAAAGCTGCAACCACAATGTTCTCTCTTAATGCCACCATAAAAAAATCAAAACACTTTAAAACAAATTGATGTACTCTTTAATATAGTCGTCACATCATCACAGGACCCTTGCACCCTGCATGGTAACAACCATGGGGATGCAAACCAATCTCTCTCTTTGTTGCTTGCTCCAATACTCAAAAAGAGATGGAGGGAGGGACTCTCAATTGAGATATTGGCATCTTTGATTGACAAGATATAATCAGCTTATCTCCACACTAATAAAGTTGATAGCCTGTGGAGCTGGTATATGCTCAGGACAGGGTGAACTTATAGTATCCAAAGCCGCAAGAGCTGAAACTAAGATGCCGCTTATCCAAACTAGTTTAAATCAATTCCTAATAGGCTCTTTCAATTTGATCAATCTGAAAAGATGGAAACCTGCAGCTACTTGACTTTATTCCTGGAGGCATCATTAGAGGTTTAGGAAAGACCACAGCAATGTGCTATTTATCTACAATGAAAATGTGAACAGAAGTCACACATTCCTAGAAATAAATTGACCCCTCTTAACTTCTCATTCTATCAAGTTTCAAAGTTGTTGTTGTACACAGACCATTTCTCTAACTAACATGGGATACTATTCCACAGACATTTGGGAAGGTTTCACAAAAGCCCCTTGTATTATAGTGATAAACAAAACAGAAACAATTTTAAAATCATTTTCAAAATATTTACTATATTTGTAAATAAGAATGCAAATGAATTTACTATTCCACAAGCAAGAGTCAAGATATTACACATTCATCAGGCAGGAATGTCAATAAGGTAATTATGAAAATTGGGACAATATTTAAGAATATACAGATTATTTGACATGTATCTGAGCCAAACTAGTTTTAATTTCAGCTCAAGCAATGAATGGGTTCAGATGTAACATGAAATCATGGTCATTTGATTGTTCAATCTGACATGTTTACAAATTGTGATTTGTGCGGAGCTGACTAACCAGAAAGCACAATTTAAAGTTACTTTTAAAACCACAGCATTCTAACTATTGTTTGATGCCATGTCTGAATTTATAGTTCAAACATTAAGTAGGCTACTGCTCTGTTTAAAGAATCTATTGCCTTTTGGTGACAAGAACAAACTTAATACATGTGAGTGCTGAACAGGTGACAAGCAGAAGACAAGAAACTCAAAATCATGAGTCTCCTTTTGTAGTCTGGAATCACAAAATATGGTGGGGTTGCCCTGGAATCCAGGCAGTAAAGTCATGCCAAAGTGTCCAGTCTCTTTAGGGTTCATTTACAAAAATAAACACTACTTTAAAACCATAAATAGGCTTTATTTCAAGTTTTATTATTATGGCATAGGACCTTCAAGTTAAATGAAAGGTAACTAATTCAAACAATGAACATCTAAAAGTTATTTTGAAGGTAATTATGGATATTCTGATGGCAATTATGGAGAGGGGCATTTCTTACCTTGTTCCAAAGGTAAGAAATGCCCTTTTCCTGCCTCTGACATAGGACTGGATGTAAGCTCAACAGTTAAATATTTCAGTGCTGTATAAGAGCTAGCAACCCCAAGTGTTACTAGAATTTCCTCTAATATTTAAGGGTTTTGGACCTGGAAAGTTCCTCTTCCTGCCTATGGGAAATAAGATACCATTGTGGTAACCTTGGACAAAATGTGTTCTTGTTCTTCCAGCCTAACCATCTATCTTTTCATACCCATTCCGGTTGTAAAGAGTGTTCCTCTTTTTCTTTTTTTTCTTTAAGGCAGAGAGGAACTGGAAGAGATCTCTAGGGTATGAGTTCCTCCCTCCCACAGCTTATTCACCTTGCCAGGTACTTTACCAGGTTCATGCCTTTCACCATCTTCTCCCTGTTACCCTCTTCTCTTCTATTTCACTACCACTATTACCCCCAGCATCTGTCTTAAGTAGCATTGGCAAGCTTGCTACAGTATGTGCTTAGATCAGCTGAACAAATGACCTCAAGCTCACCCAGTAGGTTCCCAATTAGTACTGTTCTGGCTATCCATAACATCTGGGAGCTGCTATGGTCCAGAAGCTGTGTGTCATCAGCAGCAGGAAGCAGTAGACTGATAATAACCAGCTGATAATAACCGTAATTTCACATTACACATGAACCCAGCCACATTACAATACATTTCAACCTCTGTAAAAAAATAATGACAGAGGTGTGATTGAGAAGATATTTAAATATTGAGAAGATATTTAAATATTTTGATGAATGAGAAGATATTTAAATATTTTGCATTTTTTAAAATAGCTATTATCGCTTTGGCATAGTTATGCAAATTTAGAGTGCATGAATTAAGGTACATTATTTTAAAACTGTATTATAATATAACACTACAACTGATAAGAAAAAGCAGAGTACTTCTATCTAAATTAGTTGCTTTCTTGTATTATATAAGAGACAAAGCAATCTTACTGCACATTCTGAGTTGTTCAATATTACCTACATAAAACTATCAGCAAATCATCAGTTACATACACTGAAGCTGAATAAGCACCTTTTTAGGCATTCAAGTCAGGGTCATGTTGATGGTTCTGCATGTTTCTAAAACTTTTGGATTTGGAAGAGGAGATACAATATTCCGCCCTGCTAACCTCTAGATATAATTGTAGGTTGCCTCAACAAGTACATGGGGAGACATAATTGAATAGATATTGCATATGTATATTTTTAAAAATGTATTTGATAGACTACACCTTCACATGGGAAACAAGTACATACTATGTCTGGCTTCTTGCTCAAAATGCACCAGTGTTGTGAAGTTAACCCCCTGACAAGATTCAGCTTTTGGAAAACCACTGTAAGCATACATTGTTGAAAGACTGACAATCATGAACTATAATCTTGTGCTTAGCAATAGCTGCACATTGTCTAAACTAAGGATAGATAAATGTCTCTGGTCTCTGCCACCTTTGTAGGTTCATTCCAAAGTCAATAATTATACAGGGTGCTTTCAAAGGATGTCAACAACTATATAGTGCCACTAGTGCCTCAGCAACTCCAGAGAACCTCTGGGTTATGGGGTGGCACAGAAATGGAATGAAATAAATAAATAAATTCCGCTCCTACAAAGGTCACTAAATTTCCCAGCAGTCTTGAACCACTATCTTGAAAAGATGGCACACATACATCCTACATGCAGCAGTACTGTGTAGCAGACACTGGTAGCACTGGTAGTATTCAGAGCCATCACTGAGTAAGAACAGAGCCTTAATATAAAGAGACCATGATAAAATAACAAGAGATTGCTGCCTTCATCGTGCTCTACTTTGGAGTTTTCCAGAGGGACACTGATGATGACAGATTGTTAGACTAGATAGACCGTTGGCCTTCACCAACAAATCAATATTTATACATTTATGATAATTGCTGTAACCATCTTTCAGCACCAGGAAGAAATTCTCACCACCAGGAGTGAAATTCTGGAAAGAGATTTCTGCACTATTTCCCCCATTCTTCCACTACAAGGGCATTCATGCTGTCTACAAACAAAAATAATTTAATCAGCAGTTGTATTAGCTCATCCATTCTTCATCCCCTCACCAGCAGCTCTTTGATCAATTAAAATTTGACTAAGGTACAGATTTTCTCCACCCCAGAGAATGTTCATTTTCATCCAAATTATTAATCAAAACAATTCATCCATTCCTCCCACCTTCATCAAAAGAACTATTTTGAAATTAGTTTTAAAAAACCAAGAAATATCTCAGTGATCTGACACAGAACTGTTTAACATGTTAAATTTACATAAAATGGTGTCAGCTCCACTCAGTGGTGGAGCACTTGCTTTGCATGCAGAAGATTCTGGGTTCAGCCTCAAGCACTGAGATTGAAGTACTGTTGGAAAAGCCCTTTGACTGAAAACCTGAGAGCTGCCCTGCGTAGTGTAACAAAACTAGTCAGACTGTAAGGCAGCTTGGTATATTGTGTTTTCTTCCTTTCCATATACTCCAAGTCTTCCAGGCAAAGACATTTGTTAGAATCTCTACTGTATCATGTAATATTTACCATGATAACAAAACAAGAAGAAAAGGGATAGTTGTTCAAATCTGAACAGCACTCTGAAGCTGCACCATAAAGAGATCTGGAGATGACTTAGGAGGCTGGAAACTGGAAACCACCAAATGTCCGATTCCTGGACACCCAAATTTCAAATAATGCCCAATTCTTACAGTGGTTATGCCCATAGATTCCTCATTCAGTGAAGCTTCAATGGTAGGGCGAGTGAGTACTTGTGGAATTAATTAATGTGGCTGCAAGTTCTGATCCTTAAGTGTGCAATCCTATGCAAGTTTAGCAAAAAACCAAAACCTCCCAATGTCAAGCTTTGCATGCTGGGGCACATTGGGAGTTGTGGGTCTTTTTTCTGTATAAACTTGCATAGGATTGCACCCTAAGTTCCTATAGTTTTGGAACCACTGAGATTTTAAACAGGGCATCAGTTATATTAGACATTTACAGTTGCCAAGTTAAGATAAAGTCCACACAGGATGGTATTTTCCTATTAGAAAATAGATTATATTTATCTTAAGTACTGGTTTCGTCTTCTAAACTCTTGTGATGTAGCAGCTAGAAATTTAAATACAGTATCAGGACTTTTGAGCAATATTTTGATTCAGAAGGTGGTTTTATGTGATAATTCTTTTATACAAAATCCACTCAACTGCTATCACCCAATATAATCTTCACTGCTGTACATCTGAAGATAATGTTGCAATAAACTTAATTTACACAGCTTATTTTTCACTAATCTCTTAGTGCAGGAGGAGGAAGAGAGTACTAAATTACACATTATAAACTATGACCCAAAAGGTACTACTCATTTCTAGTTCAGTGAAATTTTGTATCCATATTTTTATTATTCACATCTTTGAGAGAATTAATTGACTGCATATTCACTCCCCCAACACACACACAGCCCAGAAGAAATGCAAAAGCAAAATGCCACTAATAATTCTGCAGTAATTTCAAGTCTCTGAAGCATAACATTCCTTCCAGCACCATTTCTGACAACATATCTGATTCATAAGGCTTGCAATCCAATACCTTCCTCTTGATGAAACAGAATGCAGACTTACAATCCCAACAAGGGTCTTCTTGAAGCAGCAATGAAAGGTACAAGTGCAGTGAATTAAAGCAGTTTAAACCTGACCTTGAATGTTAAATTAGTTTTAGTCCAAAAAATAAACATTTCAGCCACTTTAGATAGCAAATGTCTAGTAGAAGCCATGTAGCTTTGCACATTGATACGTAAAAATGAAATACATTTCTGCACTTAACTTGAAGAGTCTTGTGGCACCTTAAAGACTAACAAGTTTATTCTGGCATAAGCTTTCATGGAGTATAGTGGGCTATAAAATACAAAAGTCTATGCCGGAAGAAATCTGTTTAGATTTTAAGGTGCCAGAACCCTTTGTTGTTTTGGTTCCAAATAGACTCACAAAGTGATGCCTCAGGAAACTGTTAGTTTGAAGAGTCTGGTGTATATTAGTCAGAATCTTGGGTAAAACTGAACTATATTGGGCAATATTTTTCTTTTCATCTTGAATTAAATGACCTTCAAAAACAAAAGTTTATCAACATTGGGAAGTACTTGGTATATTAAAGAATCTGAAAGCCTGAAAATCTGAGCCTTATTTACCATGGTTACATTATTCCTATAGTACAAACAAACAAAAGAGATATTCAAAAGCATTTGCTCCAAGTAGAACTTTCATCACAAGTGGGTTCTATATCCACCAACCCATGGTACAGCAGTACAGTATGTTTCATTTTACAGATACCAAAACTATGCAGAGATAACCAAGGTAGCTAGTACTTTCTTGTAATGGAAATATTGTGCCCACCATGGTTCCTAGGACAAAGAAGGCAAGCTGGGATATAAAAGTGTTAATGGGTTATAATAATATGTTTAAGTATTCACATAAACAAAAAATAAGTGGTTTTGTTTTGTTTTGTTTTGTTTTTTTCAGGGAAAGAACTTGAATGATATCAGTACCCAAGCCTGAACTCTCTCCATTCCTAACTTCAATGCTTTTGTTCTCAACATATTCACCAAATCTGCTAAACAACGGGTTTGGGCAAGTCCTTGGAAAAGCACATCTTACCTTGGTCATTGCTCTACCTATCGCAATTATATAAATCCTTAAGAATAGAGTGAGGAAATTTGGAACTTTTGTACCACCCCAAATTCTTGTCTATCAACTTCTCAATTAGGGGAGGGTATTAGCACCTTAACATTCCTAAGTATGCTGAAAACAGTATCCGAGTTTTGAGGGTGAAGTATAAGAGGATAAAGTATATAATAAAGAAATAGATTTTTGTATAGTAATATACATGTTACAATATACTGTTGTTGTTGTTAGTCACGAAGTCGTGTCTGACCCATCGCAACCCCATGGACAACATTCCTCCAGGCCTTCCTGTTCTCCACCATCCCCCGGAGTCCACTCAAGCTCACACCAACTGCTTCAGTGACTCCATCTAACCACCTCATTCTCTGCTGTCCCCTTCTGCTTTTGCCATCTATTGTTCCCAGAATTAGGCTCTTCACCTATTGTTCCCAGCATTAGATTCTTTTTAAATGGAACTTACTATACAATATATAGTAAGTTGTATTCAAAAAGAAAGGAAGGGTAATGAGTTTATTCATTTCTACTCATTTGCAAATTACTGTATAGCAAAACAGTTGATGCAACTAAGTATCTGATGAAGCTGCATCACAATTTAAAAAGGCATCATGGAACTACATGTCCTTACAAATGGATGCAACCAATTCCTAAGCACAAAAACATCAAAGGCTTGGAAATTTAAGGTGGCTAGGCAATTGTCTACTGTTTGTACCAGAGGCACTAGGGCTTGCTTGGCTTTTTTTTCCTTCTCTCATCCTTTGTCCCAGAGAATTCCTCACTCAGAATAAACATCCCTGAAGAAGCTGTCATAACATTTTAAAAATTCTTGGGTCCCCCCTGCAATGCTATCAAAATATCAGTTACATAGAATGTGGCAGACAACGTGGTTGCTATCACTCCAGAATAAGGATGCTGTTCCAAGGCATCTCAGATTTCCTTTGCTTGGCTCCTTGGGTGAGTTTGACAGTAAAGGGAACAGAGTGAACCTGGTCCTCTTTCCAATCTGATTCCAAGGTCATTGCAGAGCATACCTTGAGTGCAAGGAATGAACATGACAAGTCATGTTCGCCCCCAAGCCCAAGGCACTCCAATGCACAAGAAGGGTTTTAAATAGGAGAAAGGCAAGATCAGTCTACCAGGTATTTTACTCAACATTATGATTATACTGTATGTGCAAGTTTGGATGCTTGGCACTCTCATAGACTGCGGTGGTGGTAGTCAGAAGGACCCCCTGTTGGAGACAAAGTTTGGTGGAACTCTTTAGCTATTAAAAGGCCTTTCCCTTCCCCGCTCTAACTCACCCTAGAAGTATATTCAGTTCTCAACATCTGCATATTGTTGAGAATTAGATATACTGATTAAATTAAATTTAAAAGATTAAATTCATACACTGTTTTCAAAGTGTCACAAATAAATACAATTTGAACCACACCTTTCTTTTCACTCACACATACTGGCCATTACTGTGTAAATAGAAACTATCTACTGTGCCAATGACTTCAACTATAATTTCCAGTCAGTTCAGGATCAACTCATTTAGCCATTATATTTTCATGAAAAATCCTTCTGCTGGTACCTGAAATACATTTTATTTTAATAGATGACAGATGAAAATAAACTGAGCTTTCCTTTACATAAAATTCACTACAGATGCTACACAACTGGTAATTTCCTTACAGGCAAAACACCACATACTCCATATCGGTTAATTCTGTAATATGCAATATACATCCTACCTCAACTCTTCTTCTTAGGATTGAAATGCTTTGACATTATGCTCTCTAGTTGGTAATAGAGAAGATGTTAAAGATAGATATAATGAAGAACAAAATGTGTGGCATTCCCTTGTAGTCATGCTATGCAAATTAACAAGTAGGTATTGACTTTTCTTTGAGATCAATAACAGCATTTATTGATCTGAAAAGTTAATACTGACTGAGGTCAATACTACATCTCAAGGGTCAACGATTCTGGATACTAGCTTATATTTTATATCAATGCATAAATATGCCATAAAATATTTCATTTACTCTTTTAGGATACAAAACACTAACATTTCATATAAAAATAAAGGAAGTTGTGAAGGTCAACTGAATATATTTCCAAATACATCCCAAACAAAGGTCTAATATTATTAAACTATAAAATGATTTGGGGAATTTGGTTTGAGAAGTATCATTTGTAAGTAAAACTGGAAGCATGTAATTTCTATAGCCCTTAAAAAAGTATTGTCTGTCAAATCCTTCTTTATCATTCTCACATTGCATGTATGGTTGCATATGGGAATAATCAGTACAATCTTATACACGTCTATTAGAAATAATCCCCCCTAGATCTTTACTCCCATGTGAGTAAGTGTAGGATTACAGCTCATGGATATGCACATCTCTGGAGCATGGCCTATAAAGCTATTACTAGAAAATTAAGCAACTTTGCTAAATGGACAAGAACACACCAGAAAAGCAAGGGAAAGGTTACCAGATGGTCTGATATGTTTCACAACTCTATTACTCTCAAATAACATTTTTTGTTGTCTGTCTAGAGAGGAAGGGAATTTCCCCTGTTCTTCAAAATGTCTAAGCTAAATATTTGGGTTCCTTCATTTTCCAAATGTACAAGCATATAAAATGCTTTTGATAGAAGCTTCACTTGTAACAGGATGTTCTCCTACACAAATAACTTTTAGTATTAAACTTTGTTCTTTTGTGCAAATGCAGGAAAACATTGTTAGCCCAACAAGAACTAGAGGTTAAAGGTTTCAGACATGAAGCACAAAAAAGCAATAGTTTTTTCCCCCTAATCTAAGCCCATAAAGTTTTCTACTTGATCTAAGCTGTACACAAAGTCTTAGTCCAACAAGAATTCATGCTGTGAATGATCTGTGTATTCACCTAAAAGAAAGTCAGTTAAATATATAAGCATCAAGTAAAAGGAAAATTTCTCAGTACTAAAAGTCAGACTCAAAAAGAAACTACAGCTTTTTTAAAAATAAAAAAGCATATCAAATGCAACACAACAAGGTCATAAGTTTGGAATCTTCTGCTGTATCAGAAAATAAATTGGAACTTATTTTCCAATTTTGTTGCTACCACCTGCTTTGACTATTTACAATCTAGATTATAAAAAATGACAAAAACTGGGTGGATATGTCCAAATTTCAGCATCATGTATTGCTCAGACCAAAGTGAAAACATCCTACAGGGATGTGATATATTTCAGAGGTGTAGCAGTGTTAATTTCTTGCAGCAAACTTGAAGCAACTAAGTATTTTGTCACTTTTAAGTCTAACAAATTCGTTATGACATAAGCTTTTATGGAGCACAGGCAATGCATAAAGTGTGTGAACTGTTATGTATAACACATGCAGAATATGCATGACTGTTAAGTATAGTTATAGCAGTCATAGTGGAATTGTAACCAACGCTAGGTTCACTGGACACAACAGCCACATTTCATAGAAAGCTGTCAAAAGTTCCCCATTGCTGGCCTTGGGGAAATCAAACAGAATGTGACTCATCTTCCATCCCACCACTGAAAACATGGTGGTGGGTAGGGGAGTGCATTTTCCTGAGCCTGCCCCTGGGGAAACCCAGAAGAATGAACTTCAC
Organism: Varanus komodoensis; assembly: GCF_004798865.1. Taxonomy (NCBI): domain Eukaryota; kingdom Metazoa; phylum Chordata; class Lepidosauria; order Squamata; family Varanidae; genus Varanus; species Varanus komodoensis. The sequence continues at coordinate 103,141,220 of NW_025335268.1, read as the reverse complement.
TTCATATCATCACTTGGTATGGCACCTGCTCAGCAGGCACTGTGCCTAGTAAGGTTGGTGCATTTGCCTGACCTCCTCCTGAGGTGATCCAGGAGGACATGGCTCAACAAAATGCTTGAAATGGCAGATGGGTATGGTAGGGAAGATAATTGAGGAGATGTGGCTGGGGGGGGGGGAGTTACAGGACTGCCCTCCCACTCATGCTCACAAGGAGTACTCATGGGTAGGTGTGACTGTGATGGTAGCACCAGTTTTTGCTGGATACCACTTTCTCAAGCCCCAACTGGCTTCATGGCACCTGGGCAAAGAGATCAGGAAAGCCAATGAGCACTGCCAAAGTGGCATTTTGGTACTTTAGGTAGCTGTCATCAGAGCCACCAGGCAAGAAAACAAGACTTCTGTTCTGCTGGCTTTGGAACCTCTACTGGACTTACACTGTTCAACTCTGGGTGACACAGCAAGCCCAGAGGTCACTACAAACCCCTGCAACAGTTATGGCTTACTCACATGGCTCCATGGCCACAAAGAGGCATTCAGCCAAACTACTATGGTTTTGAAGTACAGTGCATCAACAGCTGGAGAGCCACATGTTCCACATGCCAGTGAAAAGACCGGCCTGTTTGTTCTACAGAGAATTCAGCAGGGCACTGTTGTCAATTGATGGCATATATCACACTGGAAGATAAGGAAGTATATGGACCTCTGATGTTTCATGGATGACTATTAGGTACAGAGCTAATACAGGACAAGAGATGACATCAATTTGCCACAGGACCTGTTCCTCTGTCATGTGGCTGTACCTCTGCTATGTTGTGGTAGTAGCTATTTTAGATTGAGTAGCATTGAAGAGTTGCCTCTCAGTCTCTCGTATGTATTTCAGTTTATCCATGATGATGCAACTCCTCCTTATACTAGCCTCTTTAATTGTGATGCCAATATTGTTTCTGAAGCTACAGGTGGCATCACATTTCTGCCCAGCTGAGATGTATGCAAACAGTGCCATTTGCTGTCAGCTCAGGCACAATGACAAAATCATTGTAAAAGTCTATTCAAGTTTTATGTCTAACATAGAAGTCCATCCAGAATTATACTTGTAGCACTAAGAATATCTGTTGTGTGTGAGTATACTGTGCAGAAAATGTACGGAAGATAATACTAGTGTGCTTTTGACTGATTAATGTCATTATGGAAGAATTCCTTGAGTTAGAGATGGCAGAAAAAAGCCTGTATACAATCATACACTATGTGTATGATTTAGTGGGGCAGAAGGATAGGCCTGATAAAAGAAAGGTCCTTTCTGCAAGGCTCAGCGAGTAGCGGTAGGATTCAAAACATTGTTTGGTGTGTTTGGGATATTCTTGTTGCCCGTGGAAGTATGATGTAGTTTATAGAATTTGGCTTCCTTCTTTTATTTAGAGAAATAAATTCTGTACAAAATGTTACTTTTTTTAAGTTGCCAGGTGTCAGACTATGAGGAATGCCGAATGTTGTTTCATTACAATGGGTTTCAGATCTCAAATTTCATTCTTTATCTTTTCCCTTTTGTTATAAAGCACAGACCTCTCACTCCTGAGTGCCAGAAGAACTGAAAAAATGAAATTAGGCTTATATCTTTTCAAGCAGGTAAGTATTCAGTACCAAGAATTCTCCTAACAACACCGGTCCTCTATCAGCTCCACGGGCTTCCAGATGAAGTCTGGGCCCAATTCAAGGTGCTGGTTTTGACTTATAAAGCCCTGAACAGCTTGGGGCCAGGATACCTGAAGGAACGTCTCCTTCCTTATATGTGCTCACGCCCCTTAAGAGCTGAAGGAGAGGCCCTGTTTCAAGAACCCACTCTGAAAGAGGTAAAAAGGATATCTACTCGGAGGAGGGCCTTCTCTGCGGTGGCACCCAGATTATGGAATGTGCTACTCAGAGAGGTGCGCCTGGCACCGAGTTTATATTCTTTTCGGCACCAAGTTAAAACCTTTTTATTTAACTGTTATTTTAAAAACTAATTTAAAATTTTAATGTTTAACAGTCACTTTTATTTAACTTAACTAATTGGTTTTTTGTTAATTGTTATTTATTGCTGTTTTATTGTTGTGTTAATGACTGTAAGCTGTCCAGAGATGCCATGCATAAGGGATGGCATACAAAACTTTTAATTAATTAATAAAATTGTTCAGATGATGTTTCAGTAGCCAACCTGGAGATGAATATGTCCACAGTATTATTCTATCAAGTTATGAAGTAGTTAACCATTATAACCAAAATTAATTTTTAAAAGTTGACTTTTTGAAGTGAAGACTGAGGACTGCAATGTCATTCGTTATTATTTTGAGTTATTTCTCATTTTTTCATGTAGGAATGTGTGAGATAATTCCCTTAAGTCTACAGAAGTGAGCCCAGAAAGACCCCTGTACTGCAATGCTAAGAGTTGAGCAACCTTCCCTAACACTATGAGCTGTATTACAGGGGACTGTAATATGAGTGATAATTTACCAAACATCATTATAGGCTTGAGTAGAGCAATCATGTACTTTCATACTCAAACATTTTGTACTTCTTAAAGTACCCCCAATGTGTCATAGTTATTGCCATTGTTATGCCCTACTTAAGGAGGAGTAAAGGTGATAGTGCAAGAAACAGAAACTCAAAGAGAACGCAGAATGTTGGGCTTAAAAGCAACACACTGATCTAATTAACCAACCATGCTAATTTACTGACATCTGAAAATTAACCCAGCTGAAGCCTGCTATCTGTTGCAGACAGCAGCCTTTCAACTTGGTACTTCTCCTGAACCTTCTTGGATTCTTGATCACTCTCTTAGGTACCCTACCCGACCTGGACACTTGGCATAGTGTCCATAATGAGTCCATAATGTCTGGATTGGACTGGTTTTTCACTTTGGCTCCTGGAGCTACCTGAGCCTGCATGGGACACTTCTTGACAGAGGAACAGGGTAGGCATGGCCCTTCTATTCCTCTTCGTTCCGAGCAGACCAGGACAAAGGCTTTCTAACAGAAAGCTAACCAGCTAGTTTGGTTTTGTAGTACAAACCAATATTGCAGAAGTTAGTAACAAAAAACAACAACACAAAGTTAGAATACTGGTCATTAGGGAAACATGGTCTAATAAGTTGATTCCAACCAAAAAGAGCAAACCACACCTTCAAGGTGGGTTTTCCTGTTCAAGGCCAATCTCTTGGAGTATTTGTGATTAATGATGTTAGGGCTAACAATATCACTATTTCTATGTTTACTAAACTTTGCACAGAACTTGAAATTGCCAATTCTTAGCATCCACATGAATGATCTCTGGGACAAATGGTATTGGCATTTTAGCTGCCGGTTTTGACCCCAGCTCCTTGCATACATCAGAATCTGATTTCACAACTTTTGGAGTTTAATTTACAGGAGGTGTGGGCCAAATCCCTACAGGCATATAGGGAAGGACCATAGGCAATGCCTTTAACTAAAATACTGAAATGAGATACAGCCCCTCCCTGCCCAATAAAAGAGGGAAGCCTGGGGTGCACAATGAATAAAGACGGACAGACGGACGACCCGCCCCTTGTTTGAGCTCTTGGTAAGATGGTGACGTGCATTTGAACAATGTGGAAAGGAGAAAGAGGAGGACAGAGCACCAGAATTCAGGTTGCAATACTAGAGTTCTCCTGAAGTTAGAGTTGTGCAAGCACAGAACCCATATCAGGAATGGCACAGAAATAATAAAAGGCTAACATGCAAAGTCAGCCTGAAGGCACTTGTTTCAGAGATACCACTGGTGTAAGCAGCAAAATATACATTTGCTTTATGTACACATAACCTGCAGCCTTTTTGAATATAGTGAGATATCCTAAAAGCATTTGGCCACCACACATTTAGCCCTGGACTGAAAGGCATAATAAATAATTATTGTCTTCATTTATTAATCAATAATAGATATTGACAAAAAAGTCCATCTATGTCTGTTCACTGGAAATTCTATTGAATTTAATGGGTTTTAATCACAGATAATTGAGTAAAGGATTGTGTCCTGAATTCCCTTTTCCAAATAGGTTGTGGCTTTCCACTGCCATCCATACAATAATGTTGCTCTGCTTTTCACATTATATGACAAGGTCAATTATAAAGAAAAGATGTAGCCATTTGCACCTATGGTACTTACTGTTACATTTTGAAAGAAAGTTGAGAAGTGTCATTGAAAACACACTTTAAAATAAATCAATAACACAGAAATGTGTATATCAAACAGGAAATATATTACTTAGAATTAGAAGAGGAACAGTAAAAAAACAAAAATAAAATTCTAACAGTGTCAGGGGGGTGCATAAAAAAAGTTATCTCCATACAAAAAATATTGGATTAAGATTTTAGTAGAAAGATGTTCCTTGGCATATCAAAGAAATAACTGAGGAAGAAATATAAGTATGCACCCCAATCTCAGAGGCCCCGTTTCACTAATGGAATGCTTCCTATATAGTATTCAGACATGGATACATGAATAATCTGTTACAGATGAATCAAATAGAGTTTAAGTGCAAATATAGGGACTATTTTCTAGCACTAAGCAATGGAAATATGGGGTCCAATTTTCAAAATCTAAATTGTGTTACTATACACTAAACTGAATAGCAAGTATATAGAAGTTTAAGTGACTCATTCTGAAGTTTGGACTCAGTTACATAACTGTTACTAGAATGTCAGAATGTTTGAGTCTTCTTGAAAAAGTATCATGAATATGAGCAGCGTGTGAAGATGCTTTCTCACTCTTACACCTGTTTGTAATATCTTTCACCAAACTTCCAAATTAAGTCCCACTTGATAATAATTAAGAATACATAAAAGAGGTGTGGCTAGGTGCTGGGAATTGCTTTCCAAATTTTATATTTAGTTAATGGCATTATTGGAAAAAAACATTATCAGTGGCAAACACCATTTTTATGCAGCCACTGCTTAAAGTTACCTTCAGAAATTCTTTCCCAACTGTACTTCCACCCCATGGCTTGCTCATAGAGCATGTCAGATATATATAAAAAAAAAAAAATCAAAAATATGTCACACAAAAAAGAAGGTTGCATCTTTGAAATATATTTGGAAAAACGAAAAAAGGAAAGAAGGAAGACCATGATTAATCTATGCATCTAATTAACTGCACTCAAGAGTTACAGGTCTGAAAGAGGAAGTGCCTTTTGACAAATCACTAGTCACAGAATGGTTTTCAGCCCTTACTTTTGGGAATTACTTCAGAAAAAGCTGTGTACATTTCAGGGTTTTAATGAAGCATATTTTGATTTAGATACAGACAGCACATTATTACTATTCGGACACAATCCTATGGTCACTAGGCAGAATCTGGATAGCCATAATTTCATGTCCTATCTCTGACCTTGGAAGTTTGCTTTGAGGCTGTAGCTTGGACTCAACTCAGTGTGTTTCCCCTCCCCTTTCAGCCAGCACAGAAATAACTGCCAGCTGCAGCTCCAAGGTCACAAAAGCAACTTTGGAGCTGGCCTTTGGGGACAGAGAGGCAAGCAGGATGGGACAGGCTTAACAAGCATGCATAGTATCCTGGTGGCACCTCATTCTCTTCTGCTTGCATTCCAAGGTCAAACATTTAAATGGCACTTTTGCATGGCAGAAGGACTGCAAAGCCAAACTTTGCCTCCACACTTCTCCCCAAGACATAAAAGATGTCCACAATCTTCTGAGTTCACAAAGTTATAGGCAGCCTCTTTGGGCTAGCCTTTACTCAATAAAAATATATGGTATGTCAGGGAACTTGTGATCTTCCTGTTGTTTTGCCTTATGACTTGCAACAGTCTTAGCCAGCATAGCCAATGGTGAGGAGTGATGGCAGGAGGCAAGCTCCCCAGCCTTGGCTTATATCATTAAATTGAGGCTTTAAAAAATCATATGAGTGTGCGCGCACACACACGCGCACGAAATTACAAGAGTGATACAAAATAATTCAAAAATGGCAACCAATACACACCAGACAAACATTAATAATTCTGCACATAAATTAATCGGAACTCCATTAAGTAATGGGAAATGCAAAGATCACTACATATAAACTTAAAATGCTGCCCTGAGCTTGGATATTATATGCCTTTTTTTCTTCCCAAAGCACCCTTTGATTCTGTAGTTGATAAACTGAATGACCACATGTTTTTCAACCTTCGAAAAAATTTTGATGCAATTTTATTTCTGACAAATACTAGAATAGGAACACCTGCTAATAATCTTCTGAATAATCTTCCATTAGGCTTTACTAGTGAGGTATAACATTTTGTCAAAAATATAAGGAGTCAAACTACCCATTTACAAAGGTCTTTTTGAATAGAAAAGTATTTTCTGTTGTCTAATGGTGGCGGGACTTTGGTGAGACATTCTGAGGAAAGCATCTCCCAGTTCAGAAACTCAAACCAAGCTTGCCCTGTTCCACTAATCAAAATTTAACTTTAATAGAGCAAAGCAATAAGAAGCATTACCTCTACATCTCAAATAACAGGTGGTAAATTTAGTCAATATGCTGTTGTAAAATTACTTTGAGCAGTCAACTACTTATTGTATAGTGGTATTACAATATTACTGACACTGATAAATGGAACAGTTAGTAAGTAATGATTATACAACATTAATTATACACATTATCATTAATAAGCAGGAAATATACAATGACCAAGCTTGAACAATGTTTCAGGTTCTGCCTTTTCCAATATTTTTTGTGACTCTGGTTCTGTCAGAGAAAGCCTGTACACAATTTCTTGGAAGTTAGGTCCCACTGTGCTCAGTGGTACTTCCTTTCCTTGTGGGCGTGTTTAGGATTGCAGCCTTTATCTATGAAGGTTAATGTGCTGATGATCCTGCCTTAGAGAATCAAAGACTGTTGTAGTTTGAACCTGCTGACCTTAGCATCTTTTCTAGAATTTTGATTTTCTATTAAAACATGATAATGGAACAGACATCTTGAGAAGTCTGTGTCTACTTGAATCTATGTATCCCAAAAAACAATGCTCTCATCACATACATCCTGAACGCTCAAGCACTTCAGAGGTAGTAACTGACTTATTGTGTGAAATGCTTTTGTCAGTAACAGACTTGCATCATACAATTCTTTAAAATTACATATAATGCTATGAAGAATAATTAAACACTAACAAAGAATTACTATGGTTATGGATGAACATTCTAGTTAGCCCTGACATGGTTTATAAAACTAACATTAAAATTGTGTTCTGGGAAGTATTTTAATGTTGACTTTTTTACATGCGTATTTATTTAGTCCTGTGCATGATTATTGGAAAAAAGACATAATGTCAATGTGAGTTCTTCTCAGGTAAATGTGAGTAGAATTGCATCTCATGAAGTTAAAAAATATTCCACTAAATTTTAAAAAGAAACTTCAAAAAGGCTTCAGAATGGAGATAATCCAAAATCATTCAAGTTAACTGTGGCTTCCCTATTAACTCCTGCAGAATTTAAATTGCATCTAGTAGTTATGAGACAGATGGATCATCCTATGCAAACTTTTCAGACTTGACCAGAGATAAATATCTGGAATATCTCCATATGTCACCTGGAAACAAAAAAAAGAATATGCAATTCCATTACTGTCCAGTATATCAAGTTTCAGTGGAAGGCTGTACTGCCTTTCTGTGGGTGGAGGGACATGATGGTAAGGGAGAAGTCAACCCAGTCTTATCCACTAACTAAAGAAACATTTAGTTGCTTTGCTGATTCCTTCCAAAAACAATACTTGGCTCCAACTGCTGAGACTGCAAGCTGAAGGGAAGCAGACTCTGCTCCTATACATTGTGATATACATTACCCAGAAACCCCTGAATTAGGCTATAGGTTGTGGCACAGAAGTTTACAAATAAGCAAAACAGGCTAAAGCAGAAGTAGGTAATATGGTACTTGGATGTACCGATACAACCATGGAGACCTTTCTGGACACTTGCTAAAGTGCCTAGTGCCTCCTTTTTTTTTCTTAGCACATGTTGACTAGCTTTTGGATGAATTTCCCTAGTTCTGCACAGATAAAATGTCTTATAGCAACAGAATATGCACATATCAGGTTCAAAGAAACATCTGTAAACCTAAGATAGATTGCTGTAATTGAATCCAGTTAAATTTGTAAGTTTTGCATCATACCTAAAAACTGACCCTGCATACACAGACTATTATGGAACTGGCAGGAAGTAGACTCAACCATTTGAAACATGTAATGTAATTATATTCCATAATAAAGACTGCAGAGAAATTTGCAGTCGTCTTCAACAGGTAGTTGGGATGTGGGGGAAATTGCCTTGTCACAGAAGGCCCATATCCAAAGACCACATATCAAAATTCTAATCCTAAACAATACAGATTTAATCCAACATCATACAAGTGGACTTCTGCTTGCACAAGGGAATTTTCCTTGACTTTTTCTCCTTCCTGCATCTCCCGACATCTCTGAAATCTTTTCCAGGGGTTCTGAAACACTGTGAGGCATATTTAGGAGCACACAGGGAAGTACGCAGGAAAAGAGCACGCAGGAAAAAGGGGAATTTGTTCCACAGAACGGAAGACATACAACCAGACACAAAACCCAGTTTTTGAACCTTATCTGCACATATCAGAACCTCACAGTTAACATATCAGGAAGCTCCAGAGTATTATTCCACTTGAGACAGTCCTACACAGTTTTAACATTATATACAATTTCACTTTTAGAAGTCAACAAAAAAGTGAACATTGCAAAGCAACCAAAAAACGGTTAGCCAAAAGAAATTATGACTGTAATCTCATCAAGGGCTCCTGAGCAAATTTAGCCATAATGGTACTCCCATGCATCAGTAACTGGTTAAGAACAGATGGCTGGTAGTGGGAATAAATGGCAATTTCTGTGGATTCATAAATGATCTGGAATTTGGAGTAGTGAAGTTTGCTAATGGCAACAAACTATTCAGGGGGTTTAGAACCAAAAGAGATTATGGAATGCTCCAAAGGGATTTCACTAAGCTGGGAGAACTGGCACCAAAATAGCAAATGGGTTTCATTGTAAACAAGTGTAAAGTAATGCATGTTGAGGCAAAAAATCCAAAGGTCAAGTATAGAGTGATAGGATCTGAGCAAGCAGTGACTGATCAAGAATACAATCTTAGGACTGCAGTGGACAGTTTGATGAAAATGTCTACATAGTGCATAGCTGCTGTTGTGAAGGCAAACTTCATTGTAGGCATAATTAGGAAAAGAATAGAAACTAGAACTATCAAAACCTTGCTTTCCTTATACAATCCCTTTGGTGTGACTGCACTTAGAATTATATAGCATTCTGGTCCTCTGACCTGTAAAAGAATATTATTGAATTGGAAAAAGAGGAAGGAAAGGATGGAGCAACTCTCCTATGAAGAACTGGGATTGTTCAGCTTAAAAAAAAAATGAGCTTAAAAAGTTAAAAACCCATGATAGACGTTTTTAAAGTTAGGCATGATATGGAGAAAGTGAAATGGGAGAACTTTTTTTCTCTCCAGTATTACCAGAACTCAAAGTAATCCCAGGAGGCTGA